>NC_092211.1:51285211-51291922 GCF_043381705.1 Parasteatoda tepidariorum
CTTTGATAAATGTAAACTAATGCGAACCTTACAATTAAATTATTAATTCCTTCGTATATTATTGGTTTAAGTTGTCGAAAATTAATATTTCAATTGTAAGGTTCGCATTAGCATACATTTATAAGAGTGGAGAAAAGTATCTATAGCCATTATGGCGAACTAATAAAGTTTGAAAATATCCTATCTGTAACTCCGAACTGCTCGACCGTAGCGCTTCAAAACCGGCGCCAATCGATTCCTCGTGGCCAAAAACCCCAGACCCCCAAGTTTACCGGAGTTTATTAATTCTGGGGCGATTTTCGACTTGGCAACCATTCCTCGTATTATAGTATAAGATTTACAGATACGTAAACTTCATCTTTGAAAAATAATCCTCAATTGTCTGCTTTCAAAATTTTTTAGAATGTTTCTCTTGAATCATACAGTTCAATAGATTCTTTTTCATTATTAGGACTACTCTTCAGTAATCTAATTTCAACATATTTTGCAAGGGGCCCAGAAAATTTGGTGGGCCTTGGGCCTGAATTTGTCTTGATCAGTCCCTGAATGTGTGTGCCTCTTTGTACATGTGTTATGGTGAAAGTAAAAAATCCGGTTATTATTAATACTAACTGGTCAAAATTAATAACAACCGCTTCTTTTGGTCTAAGTGAGAAATAAAAAGGGGAGATTTCTGTAATGTGATCTGTGGCAGAATAATCGCCAAGTCTTGCTAACTTCTGGGCAACGGTCCTCGAGAAACTAAAAAAATTCACAGAAAGGAACCAACTCGCAAAGTATAACTCGTAACTATCTCCGGGCAAGCATCTACATATTGTTGTTTTTTTATTTATTTTAAATTTTTCCAATTTAAAATCAATTTAGCGCTTTGGCGATTTTACTTGGTGAGGCAGATCACGATACGGAAATATCCCCAATAAAGACGCGAAAGAATGACATTGACCAAACTTCACTATTTCATTAGAAATAATAACCGGTTAATGTGATAAATTCGCTTAAATTATTCACTTTAACCGGCTTATTAGGTTATTATTAATATTAACCGGTAAGTATTAATAATAAACGACTATTCAAATTGACCGTAACATATGTATTCCGAAATTCAAACTTTTGGAAACGTTACACTTGCCAATACAGAGTTGCGTAGAATGCAGTACACATGCGATTTTTTATAAAATCAACCTTTGCAAACATGTCTCTTTCATACCACCAAAATAATTTAGGCTGTTTTCTCTTTTATTTTTATGAGATGTTAGGTAAGCGTATTTTATTCGATACAGCGCATAATTTCTTTTCCTTTTTTCTGAGAAAAAATTTAAAACGTTCTAAAAAAATCTAGCTAAATTACCATACTGTATGAAATGTCGTTTCGGACAAAAAAATCTGTAGTTTTAATTAGTAAAAAAAACAATAAAAGAATATAAAGATATTTTGAGCAACTTCTAATTAACAATTCACAACTTAAAAATTAAATAACGTTTCTAATATTAATATTTTTTGCAATTTGCAACTAAGAATAATAAGGTATGTTTTGACATATCAGACAGTGATAATCGAAACAAAAATAATAAAACTATAATAATTAAAACTAGCTATTTAAGAAAACAAATATAAAAGTTAGCAAAAAACACTAGTTGAGCAAACAAGTTCAAAGCACCTGAAGAATTAACAAACATGAAAAAATATATGAATTATATATGAAAAATATATGAAAAATATATAAATCGAATCTTATATAAATATTTCCTTTCCATCAAGTAACAAATAGTAATTTATTTGAGTAAATCATTTCCACACAAAAAAAAATTATTTAACTTATTAATTTGATTATAAGTTTAAAATACTATATTTTAAATCAAATTTAATATGCATATTTTAAATTGATTTATATATTTTAAGATGATTTAATATTATCGATATTTTAGCGTAGTAATGTTTAATTTATTGTCATTTTTATAAATTTTGGTTTAGTAGTGTTACAATTTTTGTCCGATTTATTTATCCCTTACTTTTATTTAATTACATTCTTATAGTTATTTACTGATTAGAACCGTGTGATTTTTTGTTTGGCATATTGGCATATTATCTTTGTTTGGCATATTGGCGTGTTTTGTTTGGCATATTATCTGTAACATCTTTTTCTCTTCATATCTTTTTGTGGGTGGCCTACCTACGATGCCATATACTACCTGTGACTATCCACGCGCTAATGGTGAAAGAATGCTTAGTGTTGCCATTTGTAATATCTTATGCTAAGCGCCACCTGTAACCCATTTCGATCGCCAATACTCCACTGTATGGCGTTTAAACAAGTAAAACTGTTTCAACTCTATACTTTCGGCAACTGTTTTAACGATTCTAAGAAAAAGATATAGGAATCGAGTATTATGCTTTATGAATCATTTCAGTTCAGATTTTTGTACAAGTTAAAGTATCAGAAGAAAATGTCTTCTTAATATGAATGAAAGTTTCGCTATACCATTTCTATGATAGGAATGCCTTTTCCGTCATTGATTGTTTGACTTCTTTTACTGTAATTCAAAAACATTTTTAAAAAAGGTTTGTGCAAAAAATAAGATTTTTTCTTCCCAATGCCGATCTGGAACACTACTTATGGTATAACAAAATTATTTCCATAAATGAGGAAAATTTATTGAATGAACTTTTCTGAAGGTTAACTAGGGTGCTAATTTAGAACTAGTATCTAGTTAACTAGACATTTTTTTTCGAATAAAATAAACTATAATGCAATGTAACATTAAATTAACTCTCGTAATTTGGTCCTGTTCAAATAGTTAAGCTCTTTTAAACTTCATTTTTTTTTAAATTTAAAGCACTTTCTCGTTAAAAGGGTGAGTTTAACAAGTTAGAAAGTCATTATCGGCTTCAATTAATTTATATCGAAGCTGGAGACTTCGAAGTTTTAGTTAATTAATCTGAAAATTACGCTTATAAGGGAAAAGAAAAGAGTTGATGGCGCTTGATATAATTTTATAGATGTTTAAAGTTTAGAATCTTAAGGAATAGTTAAAAATTTAAGAATTTATTTGTTTTCAAAAATAAATTTTAAGGCTTTTTCGCAAAAATTTCAAAACCCTAATTTTAATAAGATTCATACAAATTGGAACTCATTTAAACTTTAAATATCTCTGGAGCAAATTTCGACTTAACACAGCAATTTACACAACAAATCAACTTAAAAAAAAGCAGTAAGACTTTCAATTTTTCTTTTGGATAAACTGTAATTAAGACGCCATTTTTCAAGTATGACCCTCTCTCCTATTGAAAGAGTATAGCTCTAGATTTGCTGTCACTAATGGATAATTATTCATTACACTGAAAATGGCTATCAAAATATAAAGCTCTAGTCGCCAAAAGTGACGACCCTGTTACTGGCCAAATATAAAAGAATAAAATACGTTCAATTTACGCCAATTCCATCATTAATCAATTTATATTTCAATCATTTTCCAGACAATTTTTTTTTACGAATTTCCACATTCTTTTTTTCTAAAAAAAACAAAATATCGATGTTTATTAAATCTCGAAATTTTTTTAAATGACGATAATCTCGACTCGTGAATATCAAATATCAGCTTTGAGTAAGAACTTTTTGATACTCGATTCGCAACAATTCCGTCACTTTTCGAGAATTGTTACTGCACATTTTCAAAAATTGCGATGTTTTCTTAAGGTATTAAGGTAGGCAAAATCGAATAGCACAAATTCCTACATAGTTTATATATATATATATATATATACAAACCAGTAACTCACTTAACATTCGAATTAATCAGCACCGTTCTGATATAAACAGTAATAAAACTATCAATAACCTGGAATTGAATCATTTTAAAGAACATAATTTTAACAGTGTCAAAATTAATATTTTAGATATAGTTGAAGATTTAGATTTAAGACTACAAAAGGAAAATTACTACATGCTTTTATACAAAACAATTTTGCCGTATGAGCTAAGCCATACCATCCAACATACACAGGTTAACTTTAATAACTCCTCAACTTATTCACTTTTTCATATTATGGATAAACGTACAAATCGAGGTAAACGGGGATCAAGAAGTAATAGAAACTATCTTAGTAGTGACAAATTACATATAAATTTTATTTCAAATGTGGAAAAAGATTTTAATAAACATTATAATATTAAACCAATTAAAGATTTTATTTTCCCCCTTAAGAATAATGATGTATATAAGCTTCAAGATCTTATTATTAACTTTTCTTTTATTAATTTACTCTTCAAAATTCTTTGTTTCGATCTTGTAAAAGCCAAAATGAGCAAAATTTCTCCAAATAAGAAGAAAAATTTAGCTAATTTATATTTCGCTACTAACTTTCAAAACCGATAAGATCAAATTTAATAATATTTTTGAAAATTTTAAAACTTTATTTCCATTAAAGGATTTGAACATAATTAAAAGCTTTAAGTAAAATAAATCGCTTGGTAGAACTATATTTAATTATAATGATATAAGCAAAAATTTAGGGAGGATTAATGGATCCGATTACGAATGTCACTGTGAAGAAGTGAAATATTTTGATTTTGTTGATAAACATCATAAACATATTATTGCTGGTAAATTAAATATTACTGAAATCTTAGAACTTAGGAATTTAATGATAAAAGGTACAAAATTTAGACCCATATACCATATATCCATTAATAAAATTCTGAAATACTTTCTTAATGATCTCAATAGTTTTTGTTTAAAGATATGAAATAGATTCTCTTTACCTTTAGGTATTCTAACAGAATGGAAATGGGGTGTTTATTATTACTTCAAAAACTTTGTTTTTAATAATAAGGAATATTTTAACAACAGTAGCAATTTTACAAATTTTTCTAAAATTGTTCAATCAATTAAGCAACTACAAAAAATGATTTGTAATTACTCCCATAGACAAAGCTAACAATAATTATGCAACCTTATGTAAAAAATTCTATGCTGAACTTTTAAATACAGAGTTAAAAAATAGTAAAAATTTTAAACTTAGTAATTTAATAATAATATTGTCATTAAAAAAAAATTTGCTTTGCATAAGAGGTTAAAAATTAAAATTAGCAATATACAATTTCCTTACTTAATTATCAGTCCTAAATTTCATAAAAATTCCTATAAAATTTAGAACAATCACATGTGGATCTAATACTTACCTAACTAAACCTGGCACTATTTTCTCTAACTACTTAAATAAAATTATTAACAATATTATTAAAGAAGGTTTTTCTTGGAGTTTCACTAATAATCAACCATTCGCAACAAGTCACATTCTATTGCGACTTTTGATTTCCAGGATCTTTTCAATAGCATTCCCCTTTCTAAACTAAAAGATGTCCTTTTGAATTATTCTTGTGATTTTAAAAATACCTTTATTGCGATTTTGATTATTGGGAAATTCTAATTAATTTTTGTCTTTTTAATAATTATCTCTACAATGGAAAAAATATTTTTCTTCAAATTGATGGAATACCACAAGGATCTAATTATTCATCTCTCTTAGCTAACTTATTTTTGCATTATTATGAAAAAAATTATACTCTTAATATTAAATTTGTTTTTAGATTTATTGATGATTTAATTATCTTTAATTTTCACGGTTATTCTATTTTATTAAATAATATTTACTTGTTATTAAATAATATTTATAATATTTAATATTAATCTTGCTTCGTAATTATGATGATAATATTAATTTCAATTTTTTGGATTATGGTATTATAAAAGAAGAAAATATCTGCTTTGTTGAATTATGCGATAAAAGAAATGATTTTAATATAAATAAGCTAATTACTTGGAATTCTAATGTTTCTAAGAACATCTATTTAAATTCCATTTTTAATGAAATGAATAGAATTAAAAGAGTGTAGAGATATTTACTTATCCAAAAAACAAATAGACAAACTCTTTCAAAATTTGATTAAAAAAACCAATGGATACTCAACTAAAGTAATTAAATTCTATATAAAATCATTGAATTAATTGTATATTATTGTAAATAAATTTACTAAAAAATTTCTTTGTTCATTTATATAATTTTTACCATGTGCAAACCTATTTCGGGCAAATCCGTGGCTAAAATTATGTGCAAAACAGGCAATTCATGTTTCTTTCTCTCTTCTATTTTACTTTTTTTCTTAAATAAATGTTAATTTTCTGAAATCATTAATTGTCCACTTCCTTAAATTATCCAGTATAATATTACCTTGCGCACATCCGTTTTCGGGCCCATCCTTGGTAACTAATAAATCAAACGCACTTCAGTACTGCAGTGAAAACGCACTTTAATACAAAATCCCTCTATTTACGCTTTTACCTCAATTTGCGCTTTTAGTCTCATATTTTGCAATCTGGCAATCTCGTTACGAAAATATTTTATCATTCTTGAAAAATTTCCCGTTCATGTAAATACATTTGAATTCGCTACTCGCTTTATAGATTTCGTATCATGTTTTATTCTGTTTTTTCTTTATATTTTATTTTCTGTTTTTACGTGATATTTTTACTTAATGTGTTCCATTTTATTTGTTGTAAATTTTTTGCAAGAAAAATCTTCTTGAGTGCTCCTCACACTAATGTATTGATATATTTTGCTTGGCTATATTGATACAATATTAGAAAGCACTCCTATTTACGGATATAATCGTTATATATCGTGTTATATATATACTTTCTCGTTAAAAGGGTG
>NC_092211.1:51291929-51295840 GCF_043381705.1 Parasteatoda tepidariorum
AAATATATATATATATATATATATACATAGATAGATAGATATAAAAATGAAATGATTTTGATATGATTTTTAAAATTCCCATAATTTTCAATATATTTTTATTACAACCACGAAATTTGAAATTCCACATTTCAGTAATTAATATTTAATGGAGTCGATTCACGACAATTTCACCGGATTTCAAATAGCTTACCAATCAGTTTTTCGAGAGTTACTAACTACAATAGAATTTTACAAGCTTTTCAAAATCCCGGTATTTTTAATACGTAATTATTACAACAGTTGAGTTATTACATTTTGCTGATTACAAACAGTATGGTGAATGGGGATATAAACAATCGAGAAGAATTTACAAATCAGCAGTTGAAAAAGTTTTCATAGTTTTATATCGTTCGCGAACAGAATTTACTTTCACTAATATTTTCCTGCGTTTTCTGGCGTAAAATTGCATTGGCTAAAAGTGATATTTTATCTAATATTTATTTTATTGCTTTCTTTCATAAATAAATGTTTATTTATTAATAATATGGGATATCCTTTCATAAAAACATGGAGCCGAACCAAAAGAAATGAAATAGATGATAATTTAAAAAGTTCGAAAGTTAGATTGAGCATTATAATATTAGCTCCAATTTTAGAAGATAGGATTCAGAAGTCTAGCGTTTTCTAGCACGGCAGTATTGTATTGCATCCTCCAAATGTTAGATAATATAATTTTGCTACCTGGGGTTACTTTTACGATGCAATGTGAAGAAAGAATCCATAATTTAAGATACAATATTTATCAAAATAAAATTGGTTTGTTAATCAAACATAAATAGAACACACTCAGAACATTCTAATGAATTCAAACAAAACCGAACTGAATAAAGTTAACTATTATAAAATTATTTTATAGAATTGACAAATTTATGAAAATCTTATGAGAACATAAAGATCTTTATTCTACAGTCAAAAACATTCTTGCATTTATAACAGCTTATATAAGTAAGTTTGTCCAAAAAAAATTAATCCAACAGAAAAACTGAAATAACTCGACAAATGATCGACCACACTCAATGTTCTTGATTAATCAGTAAAGAGTATCGAAACGAACTTAGTATTAAGTAGACTATTGCCAATCTATCAATTTAATCCAACAAAAAGAACTCACATTTTACCAGTAAGTACACTTTATGCAACAAACTGCCCTCTTGGCAGCCATATTGTCACTATCTTTAAATTGTATAACTATTCGCCTTTAAACTACTAACAACGGTCCAAAAGCATTTGTTACTTGTTTTATACGTGCCTTATAATCATAAGAATTTAGTTACATAATTGAAATATACAGAAATTATTTGTCAAATTTATGCAGCTTAGGAAAGCATGATATCTTCAAAAAAGAGCTGCTGATTGGTGTTTATCAATTACTGGTACTAAGTAAAGAGCAAAGTCAATAAAAACTTGCGATTTAATGCTGATTATTATTATTTACTATTTATGCTCATATGATCCGTCCCCCATTATACGTTGAATATGCATGAGATTTCACATTTCGAATTTTATTTCTTTTTTTAAACTACAAATATAAACTAATGCATGTGAAAATTGCAACACTATGAAAGAATTGCCAGAAATTAATGAAATTTAACTCCACATAGAACTGATTGTGGTACAAATAAACATGTGTAATCCTGGTATAGGCGCTATCGCTTTGTAATTTTAATCAATTGTGTGTCCTACCTCACATTACAAATCAAGTAAGTTAGGTTTAATTTACAAAATGCCTTCAATGGTGTTACAATTTTCACGTAAAATGAATTTAGAATGTAAAAGTTTCAAAATTAATATTGCAATCGATGAGAAATAAATCAGTTTTTTTTTTCTTCTCTTTATTAAGCTTATTTCATTAATCTATATTTTGATTGGTTGTATTATGAATGAACAAAGAAATATTTCCGATTTATCCTTTCCTTTATTGTTTTTTACGACTTACTTTATACTTTTTTATGCGGTCAATATAAGATGAGATGATTCACAGTTAATTTATTCTTTATTCTATTTTGTTTTTACTTACTTCTTCTATAACCTTATTTTATTCATTTATTTAGGATATGAACTAATAGTAGAAAAATTTCAAATAACTCATAAACACAAAAAAATAATAATAAATTAATTAATTAATTAATAAAAAATGAAAATCATATTAGGGTTATAACATTCTATAAAAGTATTTAATGCAAGAAGACAGTATTTTTTTTTTCCTTTTTTTTTTTGCTCACACGCAGCAACGCAAGTACAGACTCACTTCACGCAGAAAAAATATAATTTCCTTAAAAAAAATTAGTTAGTTTTATATTCTATACATGTTTCACTTTCTATATCTACTATTTTAGTAGCTTCTTAAGAATCTTAGTCTTCCGCTTTTTAGTCCAAAAACGTAAACGGTGTGATAAAACGTAAAAGTTAATTATTAGTAATAATTAACTAAGTTTATTTTTATTAATGTATACTTAATTTTTCACCGGTACAAATTTTTTACATTTATATTATGAATATAATAATCAATATATATAACAAGGAATAAAAAAATTAAAGTCAATTTCTGGGTTAGGTCAATAAAGAAAAGTTTTATTTTAGTTACTTTTTATTAAATAATTACAATTTTTTCTCCCATATAAAACTAAAATTAATTAATTAAATTTAATTAAAGTAATAATATTTGAAAAAACTGTACTGACAACTATGAAAGTATACATTTGCTGACGTGGACCACACGTGCTTAAACGTAATGTTCTTTATTGAATTTATCTGACACAGTAAATATAAAATAACTAAATATTTAAATGTGCGCAATAAACTATTTTTTCGTTCAAATAAAGATATAAGTTTGAAATTATCACTGATGTTATTTTTAAAATGAATGAAGAATTGAATCGCTTATAGTAAAATTTGAAACAATGACTAACTAATGCTAAACCAATCAGAAAATTCTATTTCGTTTTTCGCTCATCCCTATTTGATTAATGAATTAATATTTGAAAAAACTGTATTAACATCAAGTGTCATCCGCTACAAGTCTAAAGAAATATATTTTAACTTGAGTGAACGAATTAAAAGTATTTTATTAACGATTGAAAATTTGAACAAGATACAGGAAGAGTGTGAACTAATAGTAGGAATTGAAAGATGAATGTCTGTGTGTGGGTGTGGGTGTCCTTTATAGATTCCTAAACCATCCAACCGAAATAGATGAAACTTGTCCTACATAGTTTAAAGCAAGAGGAAGGTCACTGTCGATATTAGAACATTCTACGACGAACCGTTCGAACGGGATGAGCGAAAAGGAAAGAGAATTTTCTGACTGGTCAAACGTTAGTCATTGTTTTAAATTTAACAATAGACTATTCAGTTATTCACGTATTTTAAAAATAACATCAGCGATAATTTCTCGCCTATAGCTCTATTGGATAAAAAAAAAATGGTTTACTGCATGTATTCAAATATTGAATTATTTTATATTCGCTGTGTCAGATAAATTCAATGAACAACATTATGTGGTAACACCCGAGGTCTACGTCACCAAATTTATGCTTTTAAAGTTGTCTGATACCACGCACTTTTTGAAGTTATACTTCTTATGCGACTTCCAACAAGGTCGCGTTAAACGTTTAACGCTACATTTTTATTGGTCGGGAAATCACGTGGTAGGATCCAGTTTTCCCTCATTCATTTCCATATTGTTTTGGTTCTCACTAGCATAAAAATAATGAAAGTCATAAAAGTATTGTTTTTCTATAAATATTTTTTTAGTTTATTTTGATACACATATAATTTAATAGGGTAGTATTTTTTATTTTCAAATTTAGTGGATAACAATTGTAAAAAATGAGTGAAAACAATCCCACGGACAATGCGACGGATTTAAG
>NC_092211.1:51296909-51308140 GCF_043381705.1 Parasteatoda tepidariorum
AATAACCAGAGTGAGCATTATCAGGTTGTTCAATTCAGATTCATGCACTAAAAACATGATAATATTTAATTTAAACTCAATTAGGAATTAATTAATTAATTGAAGTGAGAATGCTTTAAAGGGCCGCTGTTGAATTGATATTTTTCTACTGGGAGCTACCAAAACGTCTAAAAAAATTTAAGTGTTGGTATTGAATGCATTGAATTTTTTTATATTTCGCGTTTATTTATGCATTGAATTTTCACGCTTTAAAATGCAGAATATTAGTGAAGCAATATTTGATAATTTATTTTGCTAATATGTTTCTTATTTCGTTAATGTTTTGATTTTTTCACCATGTACAATCTAAATAGCTAATATACTTTTTTAAAAGCCAATAAGAACATTGGTAGAGTTCTTCTACATAAGTACAATACTATGTCTTTGATGATAAAATACTGTGTCTTTGATGATAAAATACTATGTCTTTGATGATAATATATTATGTCTTTGTGCTAGAACATTGTGTTCATTGGCGAGCGAGCGCAGCGAGCCATGGTTCACGGCGTGAACCACATAGGATTGCGTAGCAATTCTCGGGGGTTGGCGAGCGTTAGCGAGCAGGGGGCGGAACTCCTAGTTCAAAAGAAAAACAAATATTTATGTATTTAAAGGCTAAATTAATGGGAATGTTATATTTATTTGTTTTGGTGAAACGTAAAAAATCCCATATTATTATTGACGACAATGATGCTTAATTAATTTAGGTAATACTATATGCATATTGAAATAAAAGAAATAAGCTGTATACTAGAAAGCAAAAGCTCAGGTATTTATTTGCTTAGAAGAGCCATGAGAAATCGTCATACTATCAATGACGACAATGATGCTTAATTAATGTTGGTAATATGTAAATTGATATTAAAAAAAACTTATGTACTAAAAAGCAAAAATAATGGAGAAAAGATACTTATTCATTTTCATCACACTAATAAATATTTTAACAGTAAATTAAAGGTTAGATAGAGAAATGGCTGTGTTCCAAAATCCTGATTAACTTCTAATAAGAATTATATATATATTTTTAAAAATTTCGGCTTTAGTTGGCTGTCACTGGCAAATATATTTTTCACAACACTTAAATGTTGAAGGGTTATATAATAAGTACCAAATATACTACTGTAGGTATAAAATACTATGATATATTTGGTAATGATTAAAACAGAACCAAAACTAAGCAGTTTAAATACCGATACTTTAGAAAAAAGTGTTTTACTGCCCGTCTAAAGGAATATGTACCGGAGAAAATTATTTGATAGTGGTAAATTTTAACTATTATGCGTTGGTCGCGAGTAATAGCATCATGCCAAGTGATGCTAAATACATTTTATTTTTATTCTAATAGGATAAACTACAAAAAAAAAAGTTTTACTTACTTCAATAACCTAAAGCCAGCAAAAATGGCAGCAAATAATATTAAAAAAGAAAATAATTATTTTAGCTATATTAATTGAAAAACTTAGTGGAAGAACCAGGTAAGTGATATTTTCAGAACGAAAAAAAAGTTGCAATCGAACTATTTTATTACCAATTTTTTAGAAGGCGGGGCTAATAATTATTTGCTTTATTGTTCCTAATTCTAAATAAAACATATATACCTAAAAAATGAAACCTTATTGCCTAATTTGAAATAAAAATCATGCTAGCATACTTAAAATTTATGTGATTAGTTTTGTTAAGATTTAAAAAAATGCAAAAGTAGTGATTCATTAATCCCCCTAAAAATTTCACTTACCTGGTTCTTCCATCAAGCTCTTTTATTGTGTCGGTATATGCTTTTCAGTTGTGAGCATGATTTCATAGTGTTTCGCAATACTGATTCATTGATTCTTAACTCATTTTTTATTCACCCTGTGCGAAGAACCGGTATTCAGCTAGTGCGTAATATTTGCAAGAAAAAATATTATTTTCCTGCTATTACTTTGTATTTTAATTTTTTTAATATATTATTATTATCTGTATCAGTTATTATTATTATTATTATGCAATTTCTTGTGTGATTTTTTTATGACTCATTTTGTCACCCTTGTTTAGCGTAACATCAATAATCCAAGAAAGGTTTTGTAACTCCAAATATTTTGAAATAAAATATTCTATTTCAAATTCCCAACCAAATTATTATATTATTAAATATTATGGTTTAGTAATAGCCGGGACTATGGTTTTTCATATGACCACCGTTGAACAGCCGGCCCAATTTTGGGTTTACGATTACTAATGTTCAACTCCGTAGTCTTGCAATTTTGAACACAATTGCAATTTTTGTTATAGAATTTGCAATTTTTGCAATTTCATAAGACAAGGGAACTCCTGGATCGAGTAGTGGGCGAAATTTTCCTTCGTGGGGACTTTTCGAAGGAACTGATCCACATTTGCGTTATAAGAAGAGGAAAACCATGAAAATCTCCTACGGCTAGACTGACGGCAAGGGGACTCTAACCCATGATCCGTCTACAGCTGAGGATATTTTACGTCAGCACTGTGTTCGATGCGAGCCGGATGCGGAATTCGTATCGACCAGTCAATCCAGAATACAAGGGAACTACTGGATCAAGTATTCGGCAAAATTTGCCCTCGTGGTAGACTTTTCGATTGAACTAATCCGCATTTGCGTGCGTTACATGGGGAGGAAAACTACGAAAACTTCCCATGGCTTACCTGGCGGCCAGGGGGCTCTAACCCAGGATCCGTCTACTACTGAGGATATTTTTTACGTCATCACTGTGGTCGGTGCTAGCCGGGAGCAGAATTTGCATCGACCAGCCATTCCCAGGGATTCCAACCCCGTTTACATCATTAGAAAGCGAACGCTCTATCCCTTGACCCACCATTGCTCCATGAACTATGTTTGAAGTAAAATTATTTCTGTTTTATTCGATTTCTTATGGCGACGAAGTTACAGTAATGTTTGCCGAAATAAGTGCGACACGATAGCTCAGCGGTGAAAGCATTGCGCTGTCATCGAAGTTTAGGGGTTTAACCGCCCGTGACGGCTTAAAATCCGATTCAGATCTATGAGCACTATCTTAACTGCGAAGTATGGATCACCCTTGCGTAGTGGTGAACACATTGCCTCCATCACGATGTTGATAACGAAATTGTAAAACCTTAACCTCCTGGCTCCCCTTGGCCTTTAACGGGCTGTGACGGATTTAATTTTCTTATATAACTATCTAAGAAACTTTAATATTGCTATTAATATTGTTACCGATTTTACAGGTGAAGTTGATTGAGTTTATTATGTTCACTCAGTTAATTTGAATTTACAGTTTCAAGTAAACTAAGAGACCAGGTGCAATCAGCTAGTCATATTTTTAAATAATATTTTTTTCTGATGTAAAGTGTTTGGTTTCTGATGTAAAGTTTCACTATGTTTTCTGATGTAAAGTTATAACAAAACCCAAAATTAATATTTCTTTAGTTATTAAATAAACTATCTTTTTAATTTGTCAATAAACGATTCCATTCACAAACATTACATTGCGTTATGTTGCATTAAAAATTATTTCGTGAACTTTGACAATACGTTACTGCATTTGTTAATTCGCGATCGCAACGCTCGAATACGCCATCTGGGGAGAAGACTGGTTCCATGTCTTTTGGCCTTCCCTCTCATCAGTTGTATGGGAATGCTTTACAATATTTCCCCATTTCATAATATTTGTTCGTATTTAATTGTGAAAAAGATTTTCGAAAATTTCCAAAACGCTTTCTTTTAGAACTATTTTTAATGTAGTTTTCAATTCTGTAAAGTTTCTTTACTTAAAAGTCTTTAATCTATTTGAAAAATCAAGACAGGAACTAACTTATCTCCCTTTCCTATGATAAAATATATTCCAGCTATCGATCGCCAATATTATGAAACTCAGTTTTTAATTTCTTTCCTTTTTCATTTCTTCTTTTTTAAATTTATTGGTTATCAAAAACAACAATAGCAGTATAAAACAATATTAACAGTAATACATATGCTGTACTGTATTATTATTTACGTCGCACTAGAGCTGCACAATGACTATTGGCGAAGGTCTGGGAAACATCCCTGAGGATGATCCGATAGACAACACGAATACGTATCCCGCTTTACAAGTAGGGCACATTCACACGTCATACTTCCATCTGCAGATAGTAATTTTGACCAGAACCAGAGCACGAACAACCTCCGAATCAGTACCCCCTGGGGTATTGATTTGTTATGGGAACTTGGAGAACTTTGTAACCCCGACAGATTTGGCATGCACCAGTCACCATTTTGTAAGCGGAGAGTCTTCGGCCGGTGAAGGTCGAACACATGACGTCACGGACATGTGCCCAACGCACCGGCCAGGCTATCCCAGCCTCTAACAATGATAACAATTTAGAACTGAAAATGATCATAAAATATTGTAGAAGTAGTAGTACCTTATTTACGTCGCACTGGAGCTGCATAATGGGTCATCGGTGATGATCTGGAAAATATCAATAAGGATAATGCGGAGAGAGACGTGCCATCAAAATTTTGATCCTCTGCAGAGTGGATGAATCTCCTGCTTTGATAACCTAACTACCTGTGCGCGAAATCATGCCCTTTACGGTAGAACAGCTTAACAAAAACTAATACCGTGCACCCTCAGTCTCTCTGCAGACTGATCAAAAAGGTCACCCTCCCGCACACTGACCGCTATCAGTGATGCTTGATCAATTAGAAATCGTATCTTAACGATCAGTCACCTGCGGGACCATAAATTGTTAAATAAAACAAATAATGTAATGAAAACAAAAAGATAACTAAAGTTGAAATGCGATATCAGACCAACCAATTATTTTCAGCCATGTAAAACGCGCGTGGGAATGCACGCGTTTTTGATGCATTTGCGTATGCTGTTGCGCATTGATCATTAGAAAATATTCTCATTCGAGGTTTTTTTGGACTTAACAAGTAATTAGCTAAAAATAAGTTATTAATTTACTTCTTCTTTTTCTTTAGAGGAATAAATTTTGAATTCGATATAATAAATTTAAAATATCGATAATGTGCAAATGTACGATGACAAGTTCATGCTAAATGTTTCTGTATGTAAACTGGGGGGCGAGAAAGGTTTAAGGATACAAAAACCAAAATCAAATGTAAACAGTTTAGTATGATCGTCTGATATCTTGCTATCCAGCTTTGTAAAGCTTTTTAATAAATTTGAAATTCTTTTCTTTGACTGTCATATCTTTGCTGTAAGTAAACTTGTTTATTTTCTTCCAAAATAGTCTTTGTTGTGGAAATGCTAGCATTAATTTTTTTTTTTAATTTTTTGCAAATAATCATGTTTTAAATGCTATTTAAAAGTGCTAAATGTACTGAAATTGTCTAGTAATTGTGCATTCATATTTGTAATTTTCATAGAACGACATTTTTTTTTCTACCTGCTACTCTTTGATGTGCTTTATCATTACTTCTTATCCCCGTAATTTTTTTTTTATTACCTGTGATTCGCTGGTTCCTTTGTCTTTGAAATGCTACGATCTCATGGCTTTTATGGTTGTGATTTATTCTTTAAAAATTGCCATAGTTTCAAGTTTATTATTTAAGCGAATGAAAAGCTATTGCTAGTAAGTTTAATATATATATCTTAACGATTATTTGCAACATTTTAAAACATTGTTTCATTGTTCTATTGTATAAAACTTGATCGGATGTGTCAGATATTTTCCATAATATTTTGTTTTAGAATTAGAAATAATTTTTTACTAATTTGTTTATTGCATTTCAAATTAAGAATTCGAAGGAAAAAAAAACGAAATATTAGCTTGTATAACTGTTGAAGAATTTCGACCTTTTTTATAATAAAAATATAACCTTTGTTTAATCGACCTTAATTCCTTTTTTTACATAAATTCAATAATATTATCTAATTTATATGAATTTTGTACAATACCTGCAATAATTTGAAATAATTATCTATTTTTTTGCAATTTTCATTCATTATAATTTATAAGAACAATTTCACTTTGTTTAACTTCATAAAATCAATAATTTTTTAAATTATTTTTTAAATTCAATCTTAAAATCTATTAAAACAATGCAATTATTATATTAACTTATAACCATTATATAAAATAATATATATGACTTTAACATGGGATTATTTTGATTTTTCTATAATAAATTCACTCTATGACTTAGCTTAGAAAAACATTAAGAAAGTTGTAAAGACATAAATTTTAAGATTCATAATGAAATTTAAATTCTGTGAGAATTTTTTTCTTTTGTAATACTCTGAAATTATTTATTTTTTTATTTATTATTTTTCATTTTATGTCAATTCATTTACTGTAAAACTGTGACAATAATAAGCATTGTTGAAACTTAAGACTTTTTTTAAGACATTGTTGAAATTTAAGACTTTTTTTAAGACTAAGACTTTAGAAATTTAAGAAGAAAAACTTATTTAGATTAACTATAAGCTATTTTACCTTAAGTGTTATAGTTGTCTATATTGTTGTAAAACTTATAACTCTTATCAAATTTTCTGAATGTGAATTAATTAAAGTTTTAATATTAGGTTGTCAGATATGAAATGCTAGATTTTTTATCGTAAATTTAAACAAGCCTAACTTTTTTAAACTATTATATTAATCAAAGTAAAAACCATCATAATCAACACCTTTTGCCAACGTGTTGTATGTATTTGAATGCCACTTTCATGAAAATTTAGCTCTCTGATATCAATGAAATTATTAAGCTTTTTATCACGGAGAAAGTTTAAAAAAAAGTGATTATCAGTTCGTGATGCATTCGATTGATGAGGTGAGCGTCATATTTTATTTAGTGAACTTGCTTATGACGAGTAAAAAAGCTTGTGGTCATCCGTTATCACAAAGCAAATAGGCTCTTTTTGGGTGACCAATGCCGGCTGCATTTGAGGTAATTTTTAATATGTAACTTTAATTTCTTCACTGTACTTCTCTGCTGTTGTTTCATCAACATTTAAAACTTTATATTGGACCATAGACCACCAAAAGATAATCAATACCTTTTTAGGGTATAATGGGGCTTTTGGACTTTCACCTGCATCTAACCTTTGCTCTGAATGATGCCTATTGCCAAAAAGGATCCATTTTACACCACAAGTGATAATTCTGTTCAAAAATTTTTATTTTTTATCTTTCTTAAAAGCAAAAGATTGCAGATTATAAAACTATGTCTTTTTTGCTTTTCGTTCAGTTTGTGCGGCACCCATTTCTCAACTTTTTTACTTTGTTAATGATAGAGATGTGGCGTGATAATGATGCTATATTAACTTCTAATTCGAAGCCTTCAAGATCCATTTTCCTACTAAAGATGAATGGCTTAATTCTCCTCGGTGGCTTAAAGGCAAATGTCTAATATAGTACGCTGATGGTTCAAGGTCTGGTCTTAAATCAGGGGCAGGAATTTATTGCTNGGGTTTTTGACGGTTTAAACCAGTATTATACCCCTGTCATGTCAAAAACCACTTTTTGACGTCAAAAACCCAACCCTGGATGGTACTAAACTTCACTTTCCCTTAGGTAATTATGCTACTGTTTTTCAGGCTGAGATCTATGCCATTATCTTGTGCTGCAAGATATGCTTAGACAGGACACACCAAAATATGCCTATTCACATCTGTTCCGACAGTCAGGCTGCTCTCCTATCTCTATCAAGGTGTAATTTCACCTCTCAGGGATCTGTCCAGGCCGAATTTACTACCGTTTAGCGGTACCTTCGCAAATTCAATTTTAGGAAAAACGGTAGTTGCACAAATTCAACTTTAGGAAAAACGGTAGTTTCACAAAATAAATTTTCTTAAAATTTTATTTTTTTAATCCCTTAAGAAACGATAAATCCATATTTTAGTGCTGATTTTATAATATAAAATCTTTAATTGTTCACAAATTATGACAACATTTTCACAAAATAGGTACCTCTCAGAAAAACCTAGACAAGACCCCTGCCTCTTTACTAGTGTGGGAGTGCTTCTCGGTCCTTTGTGACCTCTCTACTCATAACATGGTATACCTACATTTGGTACTTATTGGCCTGGACATATTGGCCTTTTTGGAAATGAGCTAGCTGAAGAAGCAAAGGGGCTGGCTCTAGTGCGATTTTCTGGGACCCTGAATCAGCCTTAGGAATTCCTCCCACATCATTCAGAGTATCTATATTCAAGCTCTATGGCAAAATTGCCCATGAGCAATGGCGCAACTCGGATGGTCAGAGACAACCTAAAGAGCTGTATCGTGGCTGTATTAGTGTACGTTAAAATGAGCTCCTTAAGTTAAACAGGAACAGTTTGAGGAAGATCATTGGTCTTCTCACTGGACACTGCACCCTCAGAAGACACCTATACATAATGGATATTGAATCTAATCCTCTTTGTAGAGGTTGTCATCTTGAAGAGGAGACTTCACGACATATAGAGGTCTATTCTGCTAAGAGATTTGAGCATTTAGGGCAACATTGGATTAAGGGAACTGTCAGGTGTTTGCTGAACTTCATTTCAGCCATAAGGCTTTCTTGTTAATCATGATTCAGGGTTTGGGTACAATAGACCTCTGGTCGATGTGCCCTGCTCTTTGGAGCTGCCCAACCTCTAAGTCTTAACTCCTAAATCTTGCTCCTTTTTTTTTGAACAGTAATGCCAGAATTTGATTCCATGAGTGCTCTTAATGTAGTGTCATTAAGCTTTGACTCTGGTCTTTTGATTCATGTTCAAGACTTTCATCACCATCTTTTTAAACTAACGTTGAACTGTCCATTCTTTTATAGTGACTTTGCCAAATGCAGCATCAGTGTTCTGAGCAGCTAGTGAACTGCTATGACCACTTTTGCATTCATAGAAAAAATAATGCGAGAATTCATGTTTAGAAATCAGTGTCTGTAAAGATACTAAAAATAATTAGTAATTATGTTAGCATGATATGAAAGAGCATGTAATAAGCTTTAGAATAATATATAATTTTATTACAGTTCTTAAGCATTTTTTTTTTAAAAAAAGGTTAACAAAGTTGCTTTAAAAAATCAGACGTTTCATATGTAACAACCTGATATGTCACTTTTTTAATGTCTGTTTTTTAGTGATAATTTGCTGCCTTTGTTAAATTAACGTATTCTCTAATCATTCAATGTTATTTCAAAATAATAGTTTGACCTTGCAGTTAATATTTTACTTTGTATTTATGTGTGGCATTATCCATTTTGATTCTCATCCCAAAAGTTTGATTTAATTTGTTCTTGATTTTTTTTAATTTTAAAATTAAATTTTACCAAGTTAACCTGTTCACTTAATTGTTATTATTATTTAATATCTGATTTAAATGGTCTACGGGAGGCGCGGCGAACGGATTAGTAAAAGCACTGTATTTTTATATTTGCACATGCCCTAACTATAAAGTTAGATCAGCTGTTTTTTAGAGGGGAATTTTCGCATTACGTTTGACGATCATTAATTGGCACCTTTAAGAAGCTTACTGTACTCAGCGGTAGATGGCCTATTTCAGCTCTATAGTTACAGATTATAGTCTGTATTTTGATTCAATACTAACACTTAGACTATATACAAAAAGTTTGTTTTATGTTAGAAAACATTTTTAAATGATTGATAATATCTCATTTTAACTGATATGACAGAAACTAGTTTCTATGATTAAAATACTAAAGGACAGAAAAAAATAAAGATAATTTTCAAATCATTGAAAATTTAACTAAGAAGTAAATCATGTTACTGTTCATAATTTATAAAATAGAAAATATCCAGAATTTGCAGCATAAATTATCACATAAGAACTTTACCAGATGTATTTTGTTTTAAAGCTAAAGCTCTCAATTAAAATGAAGGATGTCATTAAGAAATGTGGTGACTTAATGTTATAATGAAATTTTCTTTATTTGATTGATGTCTGATGATATTTGATAAATGTTTAATAAAACAGTAGTAGTAAACTTGTTTTCATTTTTTATTTAACTGAATATTTTAGTTGATCACATAATATTTCATTAACCAAAAAGATCAGATACAGTTTTTTAATATTTATTTTATTTTTTAATCTCAACATATTAATTACAACAGACAGTTAAACTGTATCTTCACATCAGAATGATCTGGGTCTTTTTTTTATTTATTAGGTTTTATAAACATTGCTAATAACAGATTTGTTATTAAATTTATCTTTATCTGTATTATTATTTTTTTTCTGTTACCTTATTAAAAGTACTAGGAGTATTTTTTATTTGTTAATTAGTTTTGGTAGTCACAAATCTGTCTTTTACCAAGATGCAAAACGAACATATATATATTTTTCTTTTTCATAATTCTTTGATTATTTTTCACATTTATCTGCCCCTTAAAGTGTATTTTAGGGATGGCCACCCACCTTGAAAACTTGAAATTATCAGGAAATTTTTTTTATACTGGAAAAGTCTAGGAAATTATGATTAGAACCTAAAAAAAAGCTGGAATTTTTTTTCTTAATTTAAATTGATTTACTATTGTAGATTGAAACTTATCTTCTAACAGTTAAAATATCATCAACTTAGCAATACTTTGCTTGCATTAAAATTCTCTCCATTATTACCCTGTTAAGCTAGAATGCCACATGACACTGTCCAATAGTTGCTAAAATGCTTTGGGGGTATTTTTCTTTTCTTTTAACAAAAATTAATTGGTTATAATTTAGTAATAGATTTTATCTTGCACTCTTTTTCTGCTAGCTTTTGTACTCCCCTATCTAACGAATTATTTTTTCACTCATTTTCTTACATTCGCCAACATCAAAATCATTACAATTGTTGCATTGATGCTAATTTTCTCGATTTCATTTTAACCTTTTATAGCATATTTTATTTCTAAAAAAGGTTATTTTACGAATCAACTAAATGTTAACATTAAACTTTACTGTTTTGTTAGTAAATATTTGATTTTTGATTCAAAATTCAAATTTTGTAGTAATGACAATGTCAAAAGTTCATAAATGTTGTTTACATTCCAGAGATGATATTTCAGAAACTGTTTCTCCGTTTACCTGAAAAACTGAGGAATGTATGGAAAACATGTTAAATGATGTATGAACATAGAATATTAAAAAAATTTATTCATATGTGTTTATTAGGAAGAAGGGAAACACAATTTTTTTTTTTTTTTTTTTTTTTTTTTTTTTTTTTTTTTTTTTTTTTTTTTTTTTTTTTTTTTTTTTTTTTTTTTTTT
>NC_092211.1:51308705-51326021 GCF_043381705.1 Parasteatoda tepidariorum
TTTTGTGCAAAATTTTTCTGCACATGCATTTGAATATAAATTTCTGAGATTTTAAATCTGTTATTTTACCTTAATTTTAATTAAAAAATATTTTAAAACCTGCTGATTACCTATAGTATAATTAAATTTCAATATAATGCATGGCAACTGTTGGTAGTTTTGAAGTTTATATATTTTCTTGGCAAACTTCAGTTTTTGACATTTTTGACGGGTTTTTGACGGTTTAAACCAGTATTATACCCTTGTCATGTCAAAAACCACTTTTTGACGTCAAAAACCCAACCCTGCAATTATTGCATTGATGCTAATTTTCTCGATTTCATTTTAACCTTTTATAACATATTTTATTTCTAAAAAAGGTTATTTTATGAATCAACTAGATGTTAACATTTAACTTTACTGTTTTGTTAGTAAATATTTGATTTTTGATTCAAAGTTCAAACTGTGTAGTAATGACAATGTCAAAAGTTCATAAATGTTGCTTACATTCCAGAGATGATATTTCAGAAACTGTTTCTCCGTTTACCCGAAAAAGCTTGCAAAAACTGAGGAATGTATGGAAAACATGTTAAATGATGTATGAACATAGAATATTAAAAAAATTTATTCATATGTGTTTATTAGGAAGAAAGGAAACAATTTTTTTTTTTTTTTTTTTTTTTTTCGTTCTGCACTGTACAGGTTTCAAGTTGGGCAACCAGGTGACCAAATTTTTAAACTTAATTTTTGTTAAGTGAACAAGGTATCATTTTAAAGGTTAAAAACTGAAGATTTAGAAAATGACTTTTAACTTATAAATATCTTTTCTATAAGTTATAGGCTGTTAAATGAAGGGTTACATCATTTGAAATTTTTAACCATGATAAGTAAATCTCTAACAAGTACAGTTTTTTTTTTAAAATTTACACTAATAATAGTGAATGGAAAAATTAATAATTAAATTGTAGCAAAACAGGATATCTTGCGCAAATGTGTTAAAACATTTCACATTTTGATTTACAAAAAAAAAATTCTCAAGATACACTTTTGATATTTTACATCCGACACCAAAATGCATAATTAATTGCACTGTGCCACTAGAATTTAACATAAACTATTTTTCTGTTTAAAGCAAGATTCTATGTCTCATTTGTATACTCGATTTTGATTTTGAAAATACTAAATATTTTTATTGTAAATTAATAATAATAATTATTTTTACATCAGGCACCCTTTTCATTACATTTGTTTTTATTTGTTTCCATTTCTTATTTCACTTATTCTTTATAAAATGAAGTGAGATATGAATAGAAACCATCTAAATATTCTTTTAGGTTAATTTACAATAATGTATTTTATCTCAGTAGCCTAATAAAATTTGTTTAACTATGTACTTAAAGTTATTTATATTAAAGCTTAAAATTGATCAATGAAGTTTTTATCTATTTTTTTAATTTCTTTTTGAAAGCAACTCAGTTTTAATTTTTTGAGAAACAATTTAATTTTATTTAGAACATTTTAAATCAACCATTTTGCTTAGAGCTTGAAAAGTGTATGTATTTAGAGAAAAATAAATTTCAAAGCATTCTGTAGTTATTTATTTTTTTTTAGAAAAGTAACTTGGGCCCATAGTCAGAAACCGTTCTTGTGTTTAAGCTCATGCTTATACTTAGGTTAGCACAAATGTTTGTTAAAAGATTACCATATGCATTTAGATATAAAGTACCAAACCTTGCTAATACAAACAAAGGCGTAGTTAGAGCTCATGTCACTGGAGACAAACTCAGTTTTTTTCGACACCCTGAGAGATGTTTTGACTTATCCTCCATCTGTCTGACAAAGTCAGACAAGATCCATTTGACCGATAACCCTCAGAAAATCAAGAACCAGAAGGGGAGAAAAGACCCAAGCAGTTCAGAGTGTGTCTTGCTGAGCTTGATATTTCGAGCAGACTGCAAGGATCCTGCTGCCCTCAGAGAACGAGAGACTGTTTGTGTGTCCAATTACTACTATTGAAAATGCCATTCGTGAGACTCTGTCATAGGTGAGAACAAACGAAGAGCCTTGCTCTTTGCTCGCATTCCAGTGGTGTCAGGGAGGGGTCTTCCACTCCTTTGAAATTTCAGATTTAACCTTAGGTTGATGTTCTGGGTAGTTAAGGGCCGAAGAGGAAGGTGTAGAGTGACTACAACCCTCCTTGACTAAGCGATCTGCTTGCTTATTTCCATAGATATCAGCGTGAGATGGAATCCACTAAAAATGAACATCATGGACCTCTGAAATAAGTTTACAAAGAATAGAAATGCTAGTTGTATCTCCAGCTGTTAAGGTGTTGAATCGTGGCTGTCCCAGTGTATGTCAGAAAGAGCTTCTTAAGCTAAACAGAAACAGTTTGTGGAAGATCATTGGTCTTCTCACTGGACACTGCATCCTCAGGAGACACCTATATGTAATGGGTATCGAATCTAATCCTCTTTGTAGAGGTTATCATCTTGAAGAGGAGGCTTCACGATATATATACTTTGCGATTGTGAGATCTATTCTGTTCAAAGATGTGAGCATTTAGGGCTACACTGCCTTAAAGCCTGGGAACTGCAAGATGTTCCTGTAAGGTGTTTGCTGAATTTCATTTCAGCCATAAGGCTTCTTGTTAATCATGATTTAAAGTTTGGGTACAATAGACCTCTGGTTGATGTGCCCTACTCTTAGCTGCCCAACCTCTAAATCTATCTATCTAAGGTGTTGAAGGGAGCTACGACTATCTGAAGGAGTCCAGAGGTCTCTGAAGTCGTGCTCATTGAGAATGGTTTCAAGACCTTGTTCGATTGCAATAAGTTCGCTTTTAAACACTGACGAGAAATCAGGGTTGCGGAGGCAGATAGTGAAAGATATATAATGCTATATATAAATAATTTTATATGCATATGTGACAGACTTAAGGGAACTACAACTTTTAATTAACATAACTCGTCATTATATAAACATTAATTCGATTTGGTAAAAAACTGAGCAGTATATGCTACTAAAGTATGTAGTTTCTATTACACTTAGATGTTTAGTGTTTTTAATTGAAGAATAAATGTTTATTGTTTCACCAATTTGCAAAAAGTAATTTGAAAAATAATAAACCTACATGCATAGCAAACTACAACAATAACCACACATTCTATTCAATTTCTAGGTAAACGGAATAAAAATTGTTATTAATTAATTATAGAGCCTGTAATTGGTAAATGAAACTGGAGAATGGGTATGAAAAAGAGATAAAAATTTATTCTGGAATTCATATGAAATTTTTTTTCATAAATTTGGCACATTCTAATGCAACAACTAGAAACATATGCTCTATTCTTGTTCACCACTAGCCATGTCATTAAATACAAATCAAATGTATATCGATTAATATCCTCTACTTTGAAACATCAGATACAATAGATAGTAAAAACTGTAAAAAAAAATTTTTTTTGAACTTTATACAGGCAATAAATAAAGTTATCAAATTATCACTTTCCCTTGTGAAAAGATCTTTTTTTCTGAGAAAAAATTGTTATAGACTAATAATACAGTGAAAAAAAATCATTCTTTTAATGTACAGTAATATTTTTTTCAATACTAATTTTGTTTTTATTGTATATGAAAATAACGAATCGTTTGGGCTTTTTTTCCAATTTTTTTTTTAAACAGAAACAATTTAGCGAAAGTCTTTTTATTTAAGGATTTTTGAAATTATTAAATTTAAGGAAATATTGCTTAAATATGAGTTCTATTTACATTGTTGTTAATATACTTTGCACAGTTAAAATTAAAATGAGTGATTTTTCAACTAACTTTTACAAGATTGAAAATGTTATAAAAGACATTGATTTATCCATTCCAACAGGAAATAGAAGACAATGTAAATCTAAAGAAGCTATTTAATTAAAAAAAATAATGTTTATGATATTAAAATTAAGGTAATTTTCCGTCATTATAATGGTTATGATTAACCCTTTGCTTATCGCTCTTAGTATGATGAAGCCAGCCATTCTGGGCTACCTGTTATACCAGCTGTGAGCAAAAGGTTGCCAACAGGCCTGTGTAGGGGGCAGGGAACTGTCCTTGCTTCAGAAAGGTCCTGGGTTCGAATCCCGGGCAAGGCATGGATGTTTCTTTCTTTCTCTGTGTGTTCTATGTCCTTTCTCTTTTGTGTGTGAATGTGACCCGCTCTGTAAACAGGTTGTGGTTATGTGAATGGCATGGCAGAAATTGAATTCCTGGCCATAGATGGCGCCACTGAAAAACAGGAGCAATCGCACCCCAATTGCCTAAACAGGCATAGGACAACAAAAAAAAGCAAAAGATTAACTTAAAATTGTATCCAACTTTAAAAATTTGCATCTGACACTGAAGTAAAAAATTTCAAATTAATTATGTATCGTATTTTACAAGTTAAGAGTTACATATAATTTTTTATTCAAATTTCAGTCAAATTTACATTTAAATTACAAACGAAAGTTATAGGCAATTTGTAAATAAGTAACCATTTTTTGCTTTCGTGCGATTTACATCCAACACCAACAATTTAATCTATTTAGTTTGAATTCATTTTAATCTGATTTTATAAAACAAATTGTTTTTTGATAGGTTATTATGTACTAAATATTTGATATAAAAATTTGAGGATTATAATCTTATGTTTTATGAGACAGTTTTTCTGAGAAATTCACCAAGGAATTGGGCAGTTGTAACAACAAAAGCAATAAACTAATCTAAACTAGGACACCATGTGATTAGATTAGAATTCTTTAAATGTTCTAATTTCAAATAAGATAAAATAAAAAATAATAAAATTTAAAGAACTTTATATGGTTTTTTTTTTTCTATAGAATATTCAACAAGAAATTTGACAATTTTGTCTCTGTGAATACTGAAAATCTCTTAAAATAATAATGCTATTCAAAACAAACGTCATTTAAACATTTGACTTTAAATATTGGTTTAAAGAAAATTGAATTGTATCAATAAATTTTATAACGAGCACTGTTTGGATAAAATACAGTATAAAATGGCTCTATATTTAAAGGTAAATTAAAATAAAAATTTATTAATGTATAATTGCCTTGAAATATTTTCTTTTGTTTAATGAAAATATATTAAACCGTACTTATCCAAGGTTTTTTGTGTTGCTCTGTATTTTCTACATTTTGTGAAAAAAACCACTTAACACATTAAAGCATTTTTATTCATTAAAAACAATATATTCTACAAGCTGAACATATTTTCTCCACATCTATCTTAAATTTTTAAAAATTAATGTTGTGCCAAAACATTAAAAATTTAAAAATCAAAGAACTAAATCTTGTTAAGTTGCTAAAATAAATTTAGTCTAATTCTTTTTTTCAAAATGATGTATTAAAAAAATAAAATTTTAAATAAAATACTTTATAATATTGACAATTTTCTTGTACCCACCTACACTTTATGATAAGAAAGAAAAAAAAAAGCATGCTGACCTGAAAATTTTAAGATTTTTACTGGAAAAATCAAGGAAATTTGAAGTCTGATTTGAGTGACCACCCTGATCTTCCAATTAGAGTGGAAATTCTTTTTTTTTACTTAAAGATGTCTGTGTTATCAGTGATCTGAAATGTCATTTCATATTTATTAAAAATTCTAGATTTAAAGATTTATTCTCATCTGTGGAAAACTAGCATTAAGTTATTAAAATTGAAATGTTTTAAGTATATATTTTGCTTTTATTGCATGTATCTGAAATATTTTTTTTATTTTATTACAGGGTCTAGATCATGTTAATGTTTTCTGCTGGGAGTGGATTAAATCAGTGTCTTTTGGACACCACAGAATTTGTCCTCAGTAATCGTGACATTGCTTAAACATTTTATCTATCTATTTCTCTGTACATATATGTTAATCTAAGTGCCTATTTATAGCAGTTCTCAGTGACAGATAAGTGTTTGGAGTTTTTCTCTGTGGTTTTATATTTTATTTTTAAATTTTACATAAGCTGATGGTCTGACTTTTTGTGGGTCAAGTGAATTAGAACGGCTTAAATCTGTCTGAGCTGGAGCTCCTCAGTAGAAGGCCTGAAGAGGCTGGGGGAATGTTTGATTGGGATGAAGGAGATAGATTCTCATTTGAAGACAGTGATCGGTTCGAAGAAGACTCCTTGTGCTCATGGATTAGCGAGCCAGAGAGTTCATGCAACAACTGGCGTGGCTGGAAGAAACAGAACGGCAACAGTTCTGGGACTTATCATTTGTTACATTCAAAGCTAAAAGGTGACTTTTTATATTGAAATAAATAACACTGTTATTCAGGGAATTTTTTTTTATACCTTTGTTGTTGATTTGGTTATTAATTTGTTAAAAAACTGTTAGGAGAATTTTGATCCAGTTCATTATGTGCTAGCTTTAAAGAAAATCGCAAAAAGTTTTTTTATTATTTTCTTTTCAAATTAAATCATTTTTGTGACTTAAGTTTTGCATTTTTTAGTGCAAGACGTATCTAACACAATTTTACAAACTGCAATTCTGTATAAACCACACTACCCTTGTTGTATGGTTTATGCAGAAAAGAAATTTGTATAACTACGAAAGAACTATTAACTTTTTATATTATTTGTGAAGAGGTTAAATTTTCAAAAGCTGACGGAACTCAAATTGATTAATTAGTTTGTTCCTATTTCTAATGCTGCAGAAAATTTCTATTTTTTTTTCTTTTTTCGGATATAATAATTAGGGCTTAAGTGCATATTTTGTATTTTTAAGTATTTGTATCAAAAAATAATTTTAAAGCATTTTACTACTGATCAATTTTAGATTAATATTACCATATTTCGTAATGTAAATTGAAAGTTAAGGGAAATGATTTATATAACACAAAATTTCATAAAATGCTAAGCCCCAGGATTCAAGGGCTGTGTTATAAAGATCGATTGTAATTAAAATAAATATAAAATTTTTAAAAAACTGCAGTATATATTACAGAATATTAAACTGTTGATAGGGTGACCCGGGGTAATTCAGGATCACTCTGTTTCTGGGGTAAATAATGATCATCTAAGTTTTATTTTTTTTACATTTGAGACATGGACAAGAAAGCTTGTGCACTTAACTAAAGTATAACTATATTCACTTAATAATAGTTTTTTGTTTAATCTAACAAAATAAGTATCTTTTAAAATGCTTTCTGCATTTTCCATTTCAAAGATGGGTTTCAAAATGTGCATATTTCTGCAAAGATCCCCCTCCTTCTCTTTATAATAAATATTTTGAGTTACTTTCTTTTTCTTTGATATAAAAATAGTGTAAGCTTTTGTTTAATTGTTTCACATCTACTGTAAACATTATAATTGATTATAGGAAACTATATCAAATGTTGCCCCCTACAGATGGGGTAATTATTGATCACTGGGGTAATTCCTGATCATTGTCATTTCTTCTTATAAATAGTATAAAAAATAGCTAATAAATAGTTAATTGTCTTTTCTTAAATAACAGTTCATATTTATTAAGTGGAACAACTATAAAATATATTTTAACTGTAATCACAAAATTTGTTTTTAACTGTATACAAGACAAATGTGTTCTGATATGCACCATTTCTAGCTTGTCTTACCTTTCTTCTATCTTAATTTTATGTGTGTACATTGTTAGAATAATTTTTAAGTTGATAAATTAACCTAATATAAATATGGTGAGAAATTATAAGCCTAAAAAGGATACTAAGCTTCTAGAAAGCAAAAATAGTGAATTTCTTTTAATGATTGAAAATGAAAATTTCAGTGTGAGAGCTGCTGCCAGAGCTGAAGAGTTAATCTTTATTCCTGCTTTTAAATAAAACGTTTTATTAGCAGCTTAAACATATCTTTTTGGTTTATTTGTTTGATCTTAATGTCTTATTTGTTAATTACCATTGTATAATTATTTTTAAACAGCCCATTTACTATAAAAACTGGTGATCAGTAATTACCCCAGAAATGATCAAGAATTACCCCGGAAATGATCAAGAGAAGGGGTAATTCCTGATCACTAAAAATTTAAGATCTTTTAAATTCTAATTAGATTTTCAAACAAAAGAAGGTAGCATAGGACTCATCCCATATAGCCTCAAATTTCCAGTAAATATTAAAATTCTATCTTGAATAGCTTTTTCACAAAATAGATGTTTGCATTTTTTGATCAGGAATTATCCCAGGTCACCCTACTAAGAGGTCTGAGGTCCGGTTCTACTGAACGGATCTCTGGGTTCGTAGTTGTCCTCATATTGCTAATAAAAAATATTCTCTTCTTATATACCTTGATTTTTAGCATTATATCCTGATATTCTTGATTTTTTCCCTATTGTTTATAACATATAATGAACATGCCATTTTAATGAGCATGCAATTTTAAAAGAATCGTGGATTTTTTTAAAATTTCTTTCACTAGATAAGAACTTATAAAATCTAGACTTATCAATGTCAAATCTTGTATGTTTTTATTCTAAGGTTAAATCTATAACATGTTTGAAGTGAAAATCCCTTCTTTATCTGCCTCTTTCAAACAGAAGAACTAATTATTGCTGAATCAGTATAGGAACAAAAATCTTCTTATTTAAGTTCACCCTTTTTTACACCCTTTACAGAATCGTTTTCTATTTTTGTCATTTTATACCCCTTTTCATCTTAAGTTAGTAACAAGCACTTTACCCCAAGATCATGTATAGCAGGTGTCTTACGCATAGGCTACTGAAGATGACCAAATTTTTTATAGTACAGTAGGGAACCGTATTCCGGATAACTGATTTTTCCGGTTTTCTGAATCGCTACGAAAAGCCGTTTTTTTATTGTTAAAGCCAACTAAAAAAAAAAAATTTTTTTTTGGAAATAATCTTAAAAAGAAGAAAATATGATGGAGCAATACACNTTATCCGGAACGATCGGGACCATCGCTATTCCGGATAACTGATTTTTCCGGTTTTCTGAATCGCTACGAAAAGCCGTTTTTTTATTGTTAAAGCCAACTAAAAAAAAAACTTTTTCGGAAATAATCTTAAAAAGAAGAAAATACGATGGAGTAATACACTAATGATTATTTCCAAAATGATGGTAAGGTAAACATCTTTCAAAAAAGAACGAAAAATCCTAAAATCTTATGAGGGAAAAAAAAATAAAAAATTTTTTAAATGGCGAGAAAATTTATCGAATTTCTTTCCAGTTTTTTGGTTTTCCGATTTCCGGATAACGGGTTCTGTACTGTAATAAAAATAGTTATAGAAATTTAAGGCTACACACTAATTTTTGATTGTAAAGTTTTCATACTCTTCAGAACATAGTCGTGTTGAATGTTTATATCAATTTTTTACTTTATTTAATAAAGATAGAACTTAATAATCTTTAAAAGTCGCAAACATACGATATTTCGAATTAAGACAATTTTACTCATCGTTAGGACCACCCTTTCTTTTCTAAACTTGTATTAATCTTTTGATCATCTTATGAAAAAGAAACTCAGCTTTCTTTTCTGTCGAAATTTTTTTCTTAGTTTATCCAATTAACAATTGGAAAATGATGTTAAATATAAACTTACTAACATTTTTGAGTAGTAAATTTTTTTATCTTGTCCATCAAATTACAATGAAAGCATTGTTTTTTTTCTTTGTAATACTCATATATGATGGAAATATATTATATTAATGAAAGTACCATTTACTTAAGGTAATTTTTTAATTTCAAAGTTTTTTTTCTTTTATTTTAATGATGTTTGCTCCCAGATTTCAGTGTATTATTTTTTTTTATCATTTGTTTATTTTGTGTGCATTTATTCTTTAATTATAGATTATGATTAAGTTTTGTAATAATTTATTGTCCCTTGAAAATAACTATAATCACCTATTTTGCTTTAAACTTTGATCTATTTTTATGTTTGGGATTTCATTTTCGGAGTCAAGAAAATTCATGTTCCGAAATTTCTTCCCTTATAACAAAATGCATGCACAAAACCTCACCTTTTTTTAACTGTGCTATAGGCGACTAACTGGACAAGCTTGTCTAATTATTAAATTACGATAAAACAGCATTTCTGAGCATATTTCAATGGAACTTTTGACTATAACTAATAGTAACATGAAATTAAAATATATTAGAAAAATAAAAGTGCAAGTTCAAAGTCACATGAATAACCTGCCCATAATAGGAAAGCACCCGTAGCAGGGTAAGATGACATTTCCGGTCACGGTTTCTTAAGTAATTCTTAATCCTTTTGATGACATACTTCACCTAGATGCTCATCACAATATTTACGTTACACCTTGCATACACCTTAAAATTCTGCTAACTTAAATTGTGTTGCTGCTAATTTCAATTGACTATATTTTTGCACTTTTGATAACTGATAGCTAATTTGAATGGAACGTCTCTGAGAACTGTACAACAATAATATTTGTTCTTATTTGCAGATGTATCTTCTGTTCAAAATGCTCTTCAGGTTCGATCTTCTGAAGATAGCAGTTCTGCTCTGCCTGGTACTCTTATTGGGCAGCAGTCTTCTCACGTAAATGGCTCTGGTGCGTAACTTCTCAACATCCTTGTGTTGTTTTATTTGATATTTTGTTGGGCCATTTTTAACTTTTGCTGTGTATATAACTTTTCAACTTTGGGTAACATGCATAATAACTTTTAATCCCATGATCTGAATTATTCTAACTAAATAGGAATTTCTAATTCTTGTCTGGTATGTAACTTTTCAACTTTCTTGTGTTTTATTTAATATTTTGTTGTGTCATAATTAACTTTTGCTGTGTAACTTTTCCACATTGGGTAATCTGTATAATAACTTTTAATCCTGTGATCTGAATTCTATCTAATTAGGAATATCTCATTTTGGTAAGTTATGATAGAAAATATGCTTAATAAACCTGTTTCAACTCTGTGCTAAAAATGCTGATGTTAAATAAATTTTTTAATTTTGTTTTTTTCACTTGGAGACTGAAATGAAATTTATCTTTTACCGAATTTTTGCATTTCAGTATGTATTAATTTGAGAGCTGTTATGTTAATTGTTCTAGAATGACTATGTTTGGGACTCTCATTTAATTATTCATTGTGTATTGAAATGAAATTCAGAAAATTTTGGACTAATAAAGATATGGGAATATTTTATTTTGATTCCCGTTTCTTCAACTACAATCGTAAAGGCGCCATAGGGTTTTTGAAATTAAAAAAATATACACAATGTCTTACTTGGCAGTTACTACGTGTATTGCCCTTGAAATTGGCTCTGTTCAATATTTTTTTTAAAGTTTCATTTGCTCTATTGCTTGTAAATAAAAACTTTAAAGCAGGTATTAGATCTGGATGTCTGCCAAGAAATATTATGATAATTGCAAGGGTACATAAATGTGATTATATGTATGGCTTATTGAAAGAACAATGTCTATGTATGGGGAAAGGCTATGAAATTTGTTCCATTAAAATTTCTAACTTATACCATCTAGTAGTAGTTCAATCAAACTGCCAAAAAAAATGAAATTGCTTTCATTGAATAAAAACCATGGCGTAAACAAATTAGTACTTATTGCCAATTTTTTTTTCTAGAAATTAAAAAATTTAGCTTCTTACATGATGAAGTGATGATATTAGTTAGAATTTTATTTTTAGAATGATCTCTAAATATTTTGACTAATATAATTCTAAAAAAAAAAAAAAATTTACATGTTTTTCATTCTGTTTTATAATTTCTACTTCTGCCTCTTAAGTTTTGATCAATATTAAAACAGCCAGTTTACCTTTTTTTTGTAGATGGACAGCTCATGTCACTCGTAGAACTTTCTGCTAGAGTTGTAGCTTTTCACATCCCATTTGAAGTGGTGGAACATGTCTGCCCACCTGTTCCAGAACAGTTACAGCTACGTATTGCTTTTTGGAGCTTTCCTGAAAATGAAGAAGACATTAGGTAACATTCTTACGATGTGTAATTTATTTATGTTTCTTTCTTTCTTCTTATTTAAATAAATTTATTTATTGGCTACATATTTTTTCGGTGTTTATGCTTTCGTTGATACCTATATAAATGACTTAATGCATAGCTGCCAACTCTACTGAGTTTTCCAGTAAACTACTGGATTTTGCCAGCTTTTCCTGGCCTACTGGATTAATAAAAACTCTCCTTGTTTTTGTACATTTTTAAAAATTTCCTAGAATTGAGTAAATTTCCTTAAAAATTCCCTATTAAAATAGAATTTTTGCGCAGATTATTGCTTGCTTGAATATTTAAATAAGTGTTATTAATACATAATGAAGCGAGTCTCATTTATAAAAATCAGTTTAAAACCCTTTTGTTCTAAAATTCTGAGTTTATTTTTAGTCCCTTTTTTTAATTAATTAAAAACTCTTTTAATTATCTAATCTTGATAAATTAAATGCCTATTACTATTCAAAATTATGACTAAACATAATGTGTAACATTTCAAGTTCATTTAATGTTAATCATGACAAGAAAATATTGTAGTTTTTCTATTTTGATGACTGTAAAAATCTTTAAAATTCCCCATGTGTAAAATATTTAGTACATTTAGCAGCATTTATCATAAAATTTATATTATTTTGTAAAATCTTCTGAATTTTTTTCTCATCCATGTTGGCAGCTATGTATGATGGAATAATTTTGGATTTTTTTAAATTTGAAACCAGGTCAGAATTTGTTATTTTCATATTGGGTTTGTTGTTGATCTGAAAATCTTAAAAAGGAAAAATTCTAACTTATATTAAGCAGTGAAAGGTGTATTTAGATTTTTAAATATTTTAGAAATGTCTGAAATATATATCATAAATAATTTAATTTGAAGCCATTTTGTAGAAACATTCTATAAATTACCTTAACTAAGCATTTTCTACTGGAGATACATAATGGCTTTCTATTGGAAAGCCAACATGTAAGATCACTCAATGCATTATCCTAAATATGCATTTTCTAATGGAAAATGAGTTTCTTTCTGTGAGGTTTTTTCCACCGTAGAAATAACTCAACTCTAATTAGAGTTAATAGACAGTTGAATGCAATATGAAGGAGCATTTTACTTTTTTTATAATTTCTATGCTATAGCGGCTATTTTTCTATGTAACTTGTAATTTATATTGTTTTAATTAATGAAATATTTGCAAAATTTTAGTAATCTACAAATTTAATTTCAATCATCAAATTGTTTCATGAACTTAAATTAATAAAATTTCTATTATTTGTATTTTGATTAAAGTTACCTATGTAAATCTCGAATAATCTTAAACTCTATTCAAACTTAAAATATTATTTTAAATGGCTTTATTTCAATTTAATTCAATTAATTATTATTGATTTAATTTTAATGAACCAATAAATTACAAACTTCTGTAAAGCAAGTGCAATAAAAAATATCCCCCTTTTTTAAAACAATAAGTTTAAAAACTAAATTAATTAAATAAATTAATAAAATATTTGAAAACTTAAAATTTTATGCAAGACATTATAAAGCCTTTAAAATGTTAAGTCTTGGACAAGTGCCCTATCTACTCAGGCCATGAGAATGATCCTAGAAAGCACTAATTTGCATCCAATGAAAGTATTTGCATAAAGAAAAAAAAGGGGGGGGTTTTTTTCCAAAAAGGATTTTTTTTTTAAAATTATTTATTGTAAAAATTTTTAATCTTTGATTTTGTTCATATGTATAATTCTATAACAGCCATCTAACTATTTTCATGTGTATTTGTCTTTGATATTTCAAGTTTAATTGCTACTTTACCCATCAACTGTTGATTCTAAGTTTAGAAATGTTTGTATGAATTCTCCTAAGTAGTAATACTGTTAAATAGTTTATTGCTTATGATTGTTCATTTATTTTAAACCTAATTGTATTATGTTTTTTTTTCTTTTCTTTTATAGATTATATTCATGCTTAGCTAATGGCTCAGCAGATGAATTTCAGAGAGGGGAACACTTATACAAAGCAAGAGCTGTTAAAGAACTTTTGCAAATAGGTAAAATAATTTTACATTTAGAAAGTTTCATTTCTGTTTTTTATGTTAAATTGTTTTACTGTCTACTTATTATTGATTGAGTTAAAGTTGGTGATGTTTTTAGAAATGGAGTTATAAGTAAAAATATGAATAATTGTTTGTTTTATTTGTTTACATTTATTAATTGGACATTAAAAGTATTAAAAAAGTAAATACAGTATCAACTTAAATCAAGCAAGAGCTGTTAAAGAACTTTTGCAAATAGGTAAAATAATTTTACATTTAGAAAGTTTCATTTCTGTTTCTTATGTTAAATTGTTTTACTGTCTACTTATTATCGATTGAGTTAAAGTTGATGATGTTTTTAGAAACAGAGTTATAAGTAAAAATATGAATAATTGTTTGTTTTATTTGTTTACATTTATTAATTGGACATTAAAAGTATTGAAAAAGTAAATACAGTATCAACTTAAATCAATTTCTTTCAAATTTTAAGTGTTAAATAAAACTTATTATTTGATGTATGATTGGGAATTAGTTAATAGATTATGTAACAAATCAAGCTACATTAAAGAAGCAATTCTTTCTTTATAAAAACATTTATTTGGACAACCACACATAAACTAAGCAAAATTTTATTGAAATATCTGTAATGGGTTAGTAATAACCTTGCAAAATAAATGGAAAAACCCAAAACGAGTTATTGTGAAACTTAAATTCAAAACAAAAACTATTTTCATCAAAAATCAACAACTCTCTGATGTTCCATAAATTCGCGATCGCAACGCTCGAGTACGCCGTCTAGCGGGAGCCTGTAANCAATGCTACACGCTACATTAAAGACGTCTCCAGAGTAACTGAATGACGGTTCATCTAGAAATCGCAGGTATGCGTCTCATACAACAACGCCCCCTATAGTTCGTTGCGATCGCGAATTGTTTTGTTTTAAATTTATCTCATTATATAATTTTTTTCATTCATGCTTTTGTCAGCCATATATTTATTGAATATTTGTAGACATTATAATTATATATATTTGAAAACTGTCCAGCTAAATTTTGCAACAAAATAATCATGTTTTATTCATTTGACGTCTAGTGTAACACATCTAAACTTTGAATTATCTATTCAGCTTTCATCATTTTCAAATTATGTGGCTCATTCAGTATATATAGTAGAATCACAATTATCCAAACCGATTTCGGATAAATACTTCCGTTAACTGAACTCAATTTAGGAGACTTTTTCTTTCCTTGTGGCAGTTTTTTCCTCTCCTTTTTCAATAATGTATTGTTGTAATTTAACTTAAAAATCTCTCTTTTTTTATTAATTCTTTCTATATTCTTCTTTTCTCATGTTTTCCATATTCCTTTTATCATCTGAAAAGAATTCCATTCCCACCACTATCAGTATTGCACCTCACATACCAACATCGTAACAAAGTCATTCGCTCTTAGATAAGAAATTCGAAAGCCAAATTTAATTTTAATGCTATAAGTGCCATTACTGAAAAAAAAAACTAAATTTTTTGGAAATTATCGAGGAAAATAAATTAAAAAACAATCTAGTCAGGGAAAGTTTTAATTTTTTACAAAAAACTTGAAAATTCCTAAATACCTGGAAAAAAAACCAGTCTCAGAATTGTCAATAACATTAATCAGTTATTGAGATTAGATTTAAATAATTGTAACCTCTATTACAATTACTTTATAAAATTCCACCTTTTAGTGAAAATGTTCCATGTTTCCATTCTCTTTCTATTATATGTTTTTTCTCACAAAATCTAATAATTTGACATTATAAATTTTAATCAAGGTTCCCACTAATAATAATAATAATAATAATATATATATATGAAATATTCATAAAAATACCAGTTTCTTGAAATTGGTTTTAGGTCAGTTTTATTTTGATCCTTCAAAGCAGACTCATTGAAATTTTAAAAATTTTTTTTGTTTTTTTCACTTGTGTTGTAGCTCACAAATTAGGAGAATTTTAGAAATTGTTATGTTTCTAAAGAATAATTTTTTATTATTTATGTTGATTCTCTTAAAACTAATCCTATTAAAATAATAGATCAATTTTATTTTCTGGCACTTATGAAATTTTTCTAATTTTATTATTTCTGAAGAACCTTAGTTTCTAACTTGCTTATGGAGAATACTTTTTGTCTTAGGGTTCCATCTCAGTGCTACTATCACCCCTCCCCAGTCTCTATCAGTCCCTAAAGGTACCTGTAATGTAGCAGTTACTTTTGATCGCTGCCGTATTACATCGTGCACTTGTACTTGTGTCAGTAGCGCATCTTGGTGTTCTCATGTTGTTGCTGTGTGTTTGTCCAGAATTCATCAAGTAAGTATTTTAGTTATTTGTTTAAAAAGTATAAAATACTGTTTTTAAATATAAATTCCTATTATTTATTTTGATTCTATTACAGCCTAATCATGTTCGCCTGCGAGCACCTGTGTCAGAGTCTTTATCTCGTCTACACCGCGTTCAGCTTCAAAAATTTGCTCAGTATTTAATCAGTGAACTACCACAACAGGTAAATAAACAATTATAATTTATCAAATTTACTTCAAAGATTTACTCAGTATTTAATCAGTGAACTACCTAACCACAACAGGTAAATAAGTAATTATAATTTATCCAGTTTATTTTAAAGGTGATGGGTTTTGATGCTACTTTTTATTTCACAATATTTATTTTGTTAACTTCAAGATTATTAACAATTTTGATAGCAATTTCTATGTTTTTTTTTCGCAGTGTAAGATTTCTTTTAATTATCCACAACTTTATTTTCTGGATGAGTAATAATGATTCATGAAACACATGTTCAAGTTGCTGTATTTTTCACTTTTTATTCAACCTAAATATAATTTATATGCTAATTTTGTGGTCTCCCAGATATTTTCTGATCAGCACTTTTGCATGCTTATCTTATCTTAGAGCTTTTATATAAAAATGTTTTTTAGGAAAATTGGAAAGAAAAAGTCGGAATATGCACTTGTTGAAAATTAAATACAGTAGAAGTCCGATAATCCAGCACGTTCGGGACCAGCTCGGTGCCGGACTATCGAAAATTCCGGTCTATCGGGCTGTAATTATACGAACAATTAGGTTAATAATTAAACTAGAAAATACATACAACAAAGTTTATTTTACATTTCATGTAATGTATGTACAGTCCGCAAAAAAAAAAAAGATATCACCCTGAATAACTTTCGTTCTAATGATCGGATTTTCACGAACTAAGTGTCAATCTTAATGGTCCCTGGGGATGACCTCAAATATGCTAATTAATTAGTGCTAACTATTAATTAAGTTACGAAATCAGACACAAAAACGTACTTTCTCTGAATAAACAT
>NC_092211.1:51327715-51482552 GCF_043381705.1 Parasteatoda tepidariorum
TTTTTTTTTTTTTTTTTTTTTTTTTTTTTTTTTTTTTTTTTTTTTTTTTTTTTTTTTTTTTTTTTTTTTTTTTTTTTTTTTTTTTTTTTGCGGACTGTACACGTACTGTAAAACATATTTCACTCAGATTTTAAAAAGTCACGAATGTCTTTTTGTTTTCTTGACTTTTGGCATTTTTGGAGTGTTGTATTTTTTACCTGGTTCCAAGACAGTGCAATAGCATAGATGGCATCTTTTACTGTAAACTTTTTTTGAAAATCAGTCACGTCACAGTCGGCATTTAACAGGCCTTGAGTAAAAGACCTTCTATAAAAGCATTTAAAATTTTGAATAACCCATGGGTTGCATCAAAGATGTTACGTTAGGTGGGAGCAGAGTAGCAACAATATTTCCAGAAACTGACTCATCTACTGGCGGGTGGGCTTTGCATTTGTCCAAAAGAAGGATGGCTTTAGTACCGAGCGCCTCCGGATGATCCCGAACTACCCCGAAAACTTCTGAATAGCTCTTGAGCGTTTTTATTTGCTTTAAAGACACACTTTTGGAGAAAACCCAAATTTTTACAATTTTCCGGAGCGATGCCGGTTTATCGGGCATTCCGGACTGTTGGATGCCGGACTAATGGACTTCTACTGTAATAGTAAAATGTAGGATTTACTTTCCTAGGTAAAATAGTATTTATCATATTTTTAGTAAGAAATAAAAACCTAAAATAAATTATACTTTGCTGTTTTGACGCATTAATAAAAGTACTTCAAATACATTTAATTATAACTCTAAACAAATTGAAAGAAATTTTTCTTTTATAAAAGCTCAATATTACTGAATAAGCTATTACTAACATATTTCATTTTCGTTATGCATTTTTACTTATTATAATATTATAATTAATTAATATTTTTGTTAGTTATTATTTTTCTTACCCTGTTAAAAAATGTTTGAACAAGTTTTCATCTTTATAATTTCATCTGCTAGAAATATAGTTCCTACAAAGCTAAAGTCACTTCTTAGTTAGAATGCACACTACATTTCATTCTAATGTATTATGGCACACAATATAAAAACTGCAAAACATTTATGGAATATTTTACTGTGGTGACCACATTTTTAAAAGTAGGAAATGGGATTTAAAAATGCTTTGGATTTTGTGTATATGTCTTAATTTAATCATGAATTGTTAAAAATAAATTAGGGTTTACAAAATAAATGTACTTTGAAATTCGTTATGCCTAGAATTTTTTTCTCTGGGGTAATAATAGTAAGTAATAGTTTAAAAGTAGGAATTTTATAAAGCTTTAAATATTGTGCATATTTATTAATATAATCATGAATTATTACACTTAAATTTTGGTTAACAAAATATATACATATTAAGATGCGTTCTGCCAAAAAAAAATTTTCTTTGTTGCTACATTTTTAAATGTTGGAATTTTAATTTTATAAAGCTTTGAATTTTGTGTTAATCCTTTGACTACCAGAAATAAAGGAGTGTACGATTATTTGCCATAATTTCTTGAAATTGTGAAAGAATTTTAATTCAGGTAAATGCTTTGGCAATCGCTGATACCAATTTAATATTATTTTTTGAAATTACTTTTGCGTTAAGTTGCCCAGTGCTACAAAAGGAATTATGAAATATATATTTAGTTCATTTTTTATAATTTAATTTCAATTTTTTCTAAGGTCTATTTTAGTAATTTATCGTGTATTTTACATAAACAAGAAAATTTATCTGTGAAAAAAAATTAATTATTTAATATTTTTAGCCAATATTTATTCCAGTTTTGTTAGGTTTAAGTTTTGTTCAGGTTATCAACCCAAAAGCTGATCTTAGCACTGATGTTTAATTAAAATCTTCATACTTGGGGCCAGGATAGTCTGGTTGGTAAGGCACTGGGCCTGTGTCCAAGAGGTCGTGGTTTTAATTCCTGCCGGCGGAAGACTTCCTCTGTAGTAAATGGTGACTGATGCACGTTAAATACGTTGAGTCACAAAGTCCTCCATCTTCCCATAACAAATCATACCTCAGGGGGTATTAATCCACGAGTTTCCTTGTCTTCTGGATTGGTTCAAAATTACAAGGCTACGGAGTTGAATATTAGTAGTTGTAAACCAAAAATTGGGTCGGCTGTTCAACGACGGTTATAAAATAAAATACAAAAAATCTTCATTCTTAGTTAAACCTGATTTTTTTTTTATTTATGTGTCAGGTGCATTATTGCTTTTGAAATATATCCTCCAATGTAACAGCTACAAAATAATATTTATTAACCTTTAAAACAAATATAACAAAACAATTACGAGCATATTATAAGGGCCCTCAGCGGCCAAAATACAGAATTATAGAAATATTCTCTTATCGAGGAAAGATCAGCCTACGCGCCAGCTCCTCTTCATCTCCTCCTCTCTTAATCTATAATTGGGTTAGTGATTAACTCGCCCTCTAGCGGTGAGCCAATCACTACATTATGTATTTATGTCCTTGATTATTATTTAGATTTTACTTTGTGGTGTGGATGTTTTATTCATAATCTTTTTGAATAATTTGTAGATTTTACCAACGGCTCAGCGCTTACTAGATGAGTTGCTATCAAGTCAACAGACTGCAATCAATACTCTAGGAGGTGCACCAGGTAAATATTTTGATTTAATGTCTTCTACTTGTGCATATCTTTCAGTTAATATTTTTACAACCCACCTGAAACATTTCAACAAAATTTGAATGACTTTTTTAATACAACACAATTTTAGATCCAACTGCTGGAGCTTCAATTAATGAACAGACCACTTGGTGTCTGGATGGCTCAACTCTTCATGACAATATCAGAAAAATTCTCATCAAGCTATGTGTTCCATCACCCATCGTCTTTAGTGATGTAAATTATCTGTCATCAACTGCTCCTCCTGCTGCTGCAGAATGGTCCAGTCTATTGAGACCTTTGAGGGGAAGAGAACCTGAGGGGTTATGGAATTTACTCTCTATTGTTAGAGAAATGTTCCACCGCAGCGACAGAAATGCTATCCCTTTGCTGGAGATTATCACAGATGAAATGTTGCAATGTGACCAGGTACTTAATCATGCTGGTTTATTGTTTAAAGGCTTGATTTTGTGTATAATAATAATTATTTATAAAGTTATTTATTTATTTTTTTATTGAAAAGTTGAGCTGGTAGGACAATTTCTTTAAAAAAAACATGTATTGCAGATATTGTCTTGGTGGTTCAGTACTAAAGTTTCTCTCCATACTGGATCTGGTAGTCATGGTGGTCGTGGAAATATGCACAGTAACACACATGCATCTCAGCATGCATGTAGTAGTTTATGTGATGAAGTGGTTATATTGTGGAGGTTAGCAGCTTTAAATCCTGCCCTATCTCCGCAAGATCGACAAACCTTGTTTGGTCAAGTATGTATCATTGCTATTTCTGTGTTGGAATTTTTTAATAATTTGTTCCATTAGAAATTTTGTTTATTAATTTTTTCTCTTTTAATTTAATTTAAGAATATTTTTCTTTTTTAAGTAATACAGACCTTAAAAGCTTTTACATGTTTTTTGAACTGTATATTTTAATAAAATTTCCATGCAAATTATTAAACTTTACTTTATCCATATTGAATTGCTATTTTTATGACAATTTTTACTCTATCTGTATTAAATGGCCTTTTTTGATGGCAATTTTATTATATTTAAGGATTTTAATATAATCTCAATGCTATAAGAGAAAATATACTTCTTTAAAATATTTATTTTATTTTTCTTAGATTTAACTTTTTATAGTCTTAATGATAGTATAGAACAGTGGTTTCCAACTGGCGGCCCGGGGCCCGCATCCTGCCCGCAAAGCTTCTTTTTGTGGCCCGCGAACTAAAATATATTAGTTGTCGTTTTTTTGCAGACAATTTTCGTAAAAAAATCTGAATGAGTTTAAAATACTTTTCTCGTTAATAAAAACCTAATTTCTTCGTTTCTGTAAAATTTAACATACCAACGGTGCAAAAAAAAATAACAAATTCTCAGGTTTTGCACCCAAGAAAATATTTATTCAAATACAAAATTTATCGTGTCTGTCGCTCTTTTTTATTTCTTTTTTCTGTATTTTGTGAATATAATTTAGCATGTGTGTATCAGAAATTTTCTATAAGAAATTCTCCGATTTAACTTTTTGAAACCACTCATTTTAGACGAAAATATTTACACNTTGAACATTTTGTGTGCTACTGTATAAGTTTTATGTCTTAACAACTTGATATCTGTTGCACATCAATTGTTTAATACATAGCTGCACATTAAAGTTATTGTAGCCCGAATCATTTAATATGCAGTTTGATATTTTTAAAAATCTACTTCTTATTTTAATTTGTAATTCAATAGTTTTGTTTTGTACAGCTTGGTAAAAATCTGACAGAAATATTTAATGTTCCTTCAAACATAAAAGAGTCCTACATAAGATTTTAATAAAGTTGCAGCCCGCCATTTGATTTATGCTTTTAACTGTGGCCCACGGCCTCATGTAAGTTGGAAACCCCTGGTATAGAAAATATTTAAGACTTTATACAAGTTATAATGAAAAACAAAATGTTATGTAAGCCATAGTCATTTTGTACAGAAATTTTTTTATTGAAGCTTACAAGCTCTTGTATACAAAAAAAAAAAGTTTTCAATGTAGCACAAAATTAAAATGCATGGAATATCCAATATGAAAGGCCTTTAAAAAAAGGAATCATTGTTGACAAATTTAAACCAAATTGGTTTTTTAAAATTAATAATTGTATTTTCTCAATTGAAAAAAAATTTGATCATTTTATTAAGTAAACTGATACAATAGGTTTTAACTTGAATAATTCTTATTAATGTCGTATGAGATTTTCACATACTTGCAAACAAAGAGCTCATTCTTTTACATATATTTTTAATTTAGCATTTTGATGTCAAAGTTTATTTCTAGCTAAATTGAAATATAGTTTTATACCTTGTTAACATGTTTATGAAAGGAAAAGTCGATGTTTTTTAATTGTTCAGTGACAATATTAATTATTAGCTGAAAAATGTTCATAATTATGTTTTATAATAGTTTAATTACTCTTAATTTCAAGCTATTATTAATATTATTTAACCCTTTGTTTTAAATAAATAAAATTTAAAAAAAAAGAAATCCTGGCTGAAACCAAAGCTTAAAGAAAGTTTTTTTTCCAACCCTGAGTAGAATTTGTTCCACAATGACCTATGTTTTGAATGGCTAACACTGTTTTTTAATATGCTATTTATACTTTTGCAATAAATCTCAATTTTCGAATATATATATATTTATAAATTTTAGCTCTAGTTTGGCTACATCTACGGTTGTTCGGAATAAATGTTTTCCTTTGGCAAGAGCAATTATTTAAAATCTTTGCAGAAACGTTTTGCAATCTGCTTTAAGCAGATTGGTAGGATATTGGCAATGGCAACTGAACATCTAAATTAAAGTTTAAAAAATAAAGCAAATGACTTTCATTACGGAAGTAGCTATTTTGTTATTTTTCACGGAATTTGAAAATTTAGTTCCCATTTTAATACTGCCTGTTTAAGCACCAAGCCGGAGCTCTATTAAAGTGTTATTTATTTTGTGCCAATTGATAAAAGTTTTGTAGCTATATAAAAAAAGAAAGCAGGATAGAAGAAATAGAACTAAGCATCGAAAGTTTGTTGCAAAATATTTAGTGCTGCTTGTTTTTCATTAGCTGATTTTTGTTATTATTTTTGTAGTTGCGATGCTGGCATGTTAAGACTTTGGAAAGAGTGTGGAAAACTCGCAGCAGTACAAATAACAACAGCAGCAGCACCATCAAAAGAGCCGACATCGAAGTTTTCCCTGGTTTTCGGCCGGCAATGGAAGGTTGCTTGTTAGATTGGAGCGATTATCCCATACCAGGTGTAACATACGCCGAAGGAGGTGGCCGACGTTGGTACTGCCCGTACGTTCATGTAAGAACTAATGAAACCCCTAGTTCTGCTGTTGCTACTGGAAATGACAGTGACAATGCCACTTTAGCTTGCTTCTCTGCCAGAAGAGGTCGCTCTGTTGATGTTGGCCAAATAACTGGCCTCTGCCCTTGTGATAAACAATCGTCAGATAAAAAAACCATTTGTGTACTCAATTTTCATCACGATCAACCACCTGAGCACAAACTTGGTAGTAACCGCAGCTCTTTGAGCAGTGAGGGCTTTTGCGAGAATGAGCAAGAGGTGTTGGCAGATGCTCTGAACGAATCATGCTGCATAAATGTGGCCCGTGGAAGCGATACTATTAGGAGTTCCGGCATTGCAACAAAAATGATGATTTCTAGTGATTTGTGGAATTCGGAAGAAAGCCTTCAGGATGAATCTGATGGGGCTAAAGGTTCCTCGTCGGATGCATTCAAAATCAGTATTCAGCCTTCTACCAGCAAGGGTGTCGGCTCTAAAACTGGGTTAGATAAAGATAAAAACTCAAATGTTAAGCCATTGGAGGCTGTACCATCTTCATCTCAACAACTCAATGGTCATGTCCCTCCCTTAAGGTAAGTGAAAAATTTATTCACTTACAAAAATGTTTTTTTTTTCCTGTACTTTTTGTAATACTGTTTACAAAATACTAATTGTACTCTTAGAAACTATTAAACAAATCAATCAGAACTCCTCATTTATATGATTTTTATTATATCTATTGGTTACTTTTTCAATATTTAAATTGCCAGTGATTATCATACATACAGACTATAGTGTGTCTATGAAAAGCTATGTGCTATGTAGTGCTCTCCCTAAGTGTTTTTTGCAGGATGACCCATCCTGCTTGCCCTTTGATTACAATAAATGTGTACTTTTTTCACTTTTTGTAAAAATAAGTTGCCATGTCTTAAAAGCACTACCTATTTATTCAGATTCCTTTCAGAAGAAAAATTGTTTCACTGTTTAAATAATAATTACAACATTGAGAAAGTTATCTGCGTTTATAGGTTAAATTCCGGTTACTGTTATAAATATTTACTTAGTTAGGATTATTCTCAACTGATTAAATTTTTATAAGTATCTTTTATTAATTTTTTGGGGGGAGGGGGTGGGAGGATATTAATAAGTTTAAGTGGTTTGAATTTTTAAATAAATATCCTTTATTTTTTTTACAAAAATACGTCTTTAAAAGTTCATTTTCTCATAATTTTTAGTTTAAATTACATAAGAAAGCTTTCAAGCTGTTTATCAATTAATCATTTTTTGTTAGTGTATTCTTTTTTGAAAAAAGAAGTATGCACCACGATTGTCTTTTAGCTTGCCTTTAATTATTTTTATAAACTACAAATTTTTCTCATTTTGATAATGAGAGAGAATTCCTTTGTGAAATATACTCATAAAATAATATGAGAGGATAATTTAAAAATTGTTGAGGGTACAACTCAGTTATTACATAATATTACACATTTTGATAAATATTTACGATGTTAAGTTAGTGCCCATTCCAAACTTTAAGTGCCCTGTTCTGAGAGAATTACCTTGCCCTTTTTTATTCTTCGGGAGAACTCTGGTGCTATGCTAACTAGTCTCTCCTCCTGCAATTTACTTTCAATTGTATTATTTTTTATTCTGATTTCATCAACCTGTCTGAAATAGCAATATTAATTTTCATACCATTTGTTTTATGATATCCCATCACAATATATTTTGTAGTCTACAAATTTTGATTTTCGGTTAAACAACATAAATTAGATTTACTTAAATATTAATTTTCTGTTAATAATTATTTTAAAATAATGATTTTTAATTGGCTAAATTCTTAACACTACCAGATGTCTAGAAATAATTTTTAATTTGTCTAGAGTAATGAAATTATCTTAAAGTAAGGAAATTGTATTTGAAAATTATCATGTTTTATTAATGTCTGCATTAAACTTAACATTTAATTCTATCTTAATGAAATGCTTGCATGCAAAAAAAAAAGGTAATTATTAACTTGAACCATGCTAACATATGAGGACTTTTTCTCTTAAAGTTTATATGTTATATTAATCATAAATATTACTTTTCCATTAATAGTTATTTTAAAATATTTTTCTTTTTATTGACTAAATTCTTAGGGCTACTGGATGTCTAGAAATAATTTTAAAATTGTCTTGATCTATGAAATTGTCTTAGACAAATTACATTTGTTGGTTGGTGAGAGTTATTATTTTATAATAATGGTCCCATTGAACTTAACATTTAATTCAATCTTAATAAAATGCTTTCATGCAAAGAAGGCAGTTGCTAACTTTAATCTCATTAACTTTTGATGAGAATTTTTTTACTCTTTAAGCTTACATATTCTTTTAAATTTAAACTAAATTTTCCAAGGAAACTACTATTTGACATGCTTTTAATTGACATAAAATTGAATCATTATTGTTTAACTGTTACAAAATAACCACTTAATTGCAAAATTTAATTATTACTTATACTGCGTTTGTTCACCTTTATTACGCTCTTATTATACATAGATACAAGAACCGATTTAAACTCTATTTATAAATTTCAATTGAAAAAGTATGTCCATATGAATATAGGGCAGAATATAAAATATTGGATACTAGCCAGGCTATAATTTTCACTCACCACTATTTTCACGAAAATATAAGCAATTTTTAAATTATTACTTGATGTAGTGTAATGATTTTTCAGTTATCAAAACCATAAAAGCATGTATTAACTGAAAAATTGAATTCTATTTATTCGAAATATTAATGGTAATAATATCTTAAAATAAGGTTGCCTTAAAGTTTCAATGGTTCCATTGTCATCAATCAACCGCAAAAATCATTACAATCAGAAAAGTATCAGAAATTAACAAATCATAAATACTTTTCAATACTTAGTGTTTGTAAACCACTCTTAAATGCCATTTGATAATTGTTGTCCTAAGGTCATACTCTATTATGAAGGCTGTCCATTTATAGAAATTATTATTATTGACTAATGATTATTAATTATTATTACAATAATGTATAATAATAATAATCATTAGACAATTATAATGAGTATTAACATCAGAACAATAATAATGAATATTATTTATGATTATTAATTAATGAAAAATGAAGTTGTCTTAAAGTAATAAAAATTTCCTAAATTAAAATGTCATCTATGCTTTTAAACACTTAGTGTTTTTATGCCGCTCTAAAATGCCATTTGACAATCCGGTCCTAAGGTCATACTCTATTATGAAGGGTGTCCATTTATAGAAATTCTAGCAAATAGTTATGTCTTTAAAAAGTTTTTGTAAGTCTTTATTTTATTGTATCATCCTGAACTTTATCATGTAAAAACAAAATCTTAATTCCGAGGAAATCATGATATTTTGATTTAAAATACAACATTTTACAAAGCAAAATTTACTCACCAGCTCTAAATGTTCAATTGCCAGTGGGGAGCTGGTTGATTGAAAATTTTGCACCCTGGTATTTTGGTATTTATTAGTTACATGCAATTAATCTCTTATAAAATATTTTGATTACGATGATTTTGTAAATTTTCGATTCTTCTCTTAGACAAGCTGAGTGCAGCGGTGAAGCTAGTGAATCCCAACAATCCAGTGATGAATATCATTTATATTATTATGATCCCAGAGTTAGACTTCAAAGCCCTGACCATAACCAACAATATGTTGTTGAAGAACAGTGGTTTTCTGTTGCTGTGAAGAAAATTGAAGACTCCTTAGAAGTAAAAAAATATATAGATATATATATTTATATTTATACTAACATTAATTTCAAATTCAGAACCTTATAAAATTTTGAGTTAACTTTGATGGTCAAATTTTTTCTTAACAGTTTTTGAAAGTGTAGGATTGTCATTTTACGCAGTTGTTCATTTGTTATAAGTATTGTTGTTGATTATTTGAGATACTTTTGAAAAAGTCATTTCATATAAAGATAACCTTTTTTTTAAAAAAAAAATGCTAAATAAATAAAAACAAAAATATTTTGTTATCTTGCATTGTTTTAAGAACTTCATTTCTATTAAAATTTAGGTAATAATTTAAAAGCTTTATCTTTGATAATGATTCGCATTTTTGAAAATTAAATTTGCATTTATAATCGCAGAATAAATTGCATCAAAAATTCATAGTATTTATTTTTGAATTTTTTTTCCTGTTTTATGATTTGTTCTATAATTGAAAACTTTAAAACCTTTACTTAGTAGTAAAAAAAAATGTTTTTACCCCAAAATTACCTTAAGGCAAGTATTATAAAAATCCAATATAATTAGGAATTTATCTGTGTCAGCAACAAACACTAAGAAAAACATTTCTTTAAATATACAATCATTTCAGTGCTAGTGATTTCTATAGAAAAATTTTCGTCCTAAAAAAGCCACATTCAGCTTCAATTTATTTATTAAAACTTTATATATGTCAAAATTTTCCTTTAGGTTCTATTTGCTCGAGCTGAAGCTCTCCATGCACATGGTCATTCTCATGAAGCTTGCATGCTTGCTGTTCGCTTAGCTGAAGAATTGCTGGCGAGTCCACCAAATTTAGCTGTTGAAGTGCCTGCAACAACATGTCGAGGCAAAAAAGTTCGCCGCTTTAATCCAGCCAGTCATCAAGTTAGTTTAATGGCCTCTGCAACCCTTGCAAAGGTTGCCTTTTTGTGTTCTGTGCTCGGAGAAAATCATGAATATCACCATCTTGCCTTCCGTGTTGGATTATTTGGGTTAGAAATGACAAGACCTCCTGCATCTACCAAAGCTTTAGAGGTATTTTTTATTTGTTCATTTATTTTGTAGCTTGCTTCTTACTGTTATTTTAGTTTTAAGAATGTATTTCATATTTATCTGTGTAAAGCTAGTCTTACTTACATTTTTATTGTTAAAAAGAAACTAATACTGGCATTCTGTCAAAATTAGTAGTCTTCAAAAATATAGTTTACTTCTTCTCTTGTGGTTATTACTCATTCGTTAAATAGCAGGACCCACGCTAATGTCTTCAAATTATTAGCCAGGAAATGAGACGAACATCATAAATATTCTCAACCAAAGGCAAATCTTAAAAAAAAATTGATTGTTTTTTCTTGCAAAAAACTTCAAATCAAAATACAAATTTACTATAATTAAATTATTTTATAAAATACAAATTCAAATCAATAGTCACTTCACAGTTGGAGAGGATTAAGTGAGCTATGAACAGGAGAGGATAAAAAATGTAGATGTGGTTTTAAAGTCTTAGAGGAAAGGAAATTGGAATAGGTTGGGGTTAATTTTTGACAATTTTTTGGACTTGAGCAGTAGTATAAGAATAAACCTAAAGCAACATTATGTTATGGTCACAAGAGAACATATTTTCTGCTAAAATAGTTCAATGATAATATGCATCTTTCTTCCACTTCATCTATTTTATTGACACAAACTGTAAGGAAAATTGTCTCACGATATCGTATGATCTGGCAACAAATGTGATAATTTGTATTTTAAGGTCTCATGCTTACGTAACTTCTCTTGTTGCTTACATTATCAGGACTTACTATAATTCTAATTGATTATGTGGCTTATCTAACGGAAATACTGTAATTGAATGGAAAATACAGGATTTGTTCAGAAAAATTACCTTTGAACTTTTTTTCGAAGGAAATATATTTTTTTCTTTTGGTAAAAAAATTTTTTAGCCAAAACACAATTTTTTCACTAATTTACTGTTTTATCCCATTTTGTTAAGCGATTTGAATGAGTTACACGTGCACGTGCCTTAATGTAGTCTTCTATTATGTAATTCATTATTGTAAAAAAAATCCCTGATTTTTACTTTAAAATGTTGTCAACTATAAGTTATCCACTTATAATTATCAATTTTTATTACCAATATCAGAATAAGTTATCCACTGATTCTGATATTGGTAATAAAAATTGACAACTCACTTGGTATATTTAGGTGAAATTGGCCAACCAAGAACAAGACTTGGTGCTGCTTCTTAAACGACTCCCATTATTGGATAGAGAAATGAGCATGCTAAGAGAAAGAGCTGAACAATTGCGTGATGGAAAGTTAGTTTCAAGGGGAGAAGCTCTATTACCTTTGATGCTTGCAAGTTTCATCTTTGATGCTCTAACTTTATCAAGTGAGTTTTAGTTATTGTTAAAAAAAAAAATTTATCTAACACTTCAAAACATGTGTAGAGGTATTTTCGGTCGATATTTTGTGTAAATAATAAATGCACAATAACAAAATATGCATGCTACGATTTCACAAAATTTTGTTTGTATTATTGATAGTGAATACCATTGTGCAATCTGTTGCATTTTTTACTCTGTTATTGATTGTTTTCTAAATTCTTTACAATGGAACGATATTTATATTAAGCTACTGTAAATTTCTCTTTTCCATATCAGAAGTCAGCTATGATCAAAATGACAAGATAAAAAAATGAAATTTAATTTATAAATTTTTTAGATGCAAAAGATTAGTGATTCTGTTTTTAAAATTTAGTAATTTTTAATTTGAACTATTTTATTTCATTGTTTTCTGTAGGCTCTGTTAATCGTGGAATCCCTCTTTTATACAATAAATTACCTGGAGACGAACATTTAGGATTTGAAGCAGCAGTTGCTGCCTTAGGTAAGTGGTTTTTAAACTTGACTTCAGTGCATAAAAGTTTGAACGTTTGACATTATTCAAATTACTTCTGTCAAGCACATTTTGCGATATTTTTTAACTTTTTCTTTTCTGTGGTAATAACAATATCTCTTCTTTTGTTTGTTTGCTTGTTTCTTAAATTTTATGTTAGAATGTGTAGATAGTGAACAGTGTTTTCATCATAGAAAAAAATGGGTGAGAATTTCTCACCCTTTGTTAAAAACAGGGTAAGATTTCGAAAAGTGAGATTTCTAAAAACTAGAAAAGCACAAATAGATTTAAAAAATTCATTTCTTTAATTATAATACATTTTTAACGTCTTCTGTTTTTTAAAGCATTGAATATTTTTGCTGCATCATCATAGAAGATTTTGCTTTTACAAGGTATTTGTCCATCTTACATGAGTGCATAAAAAATTTGAACGTCTTACATGAGGAAACCTTACCTACGGTAAACACTTGGTTGCAGAGAAATGTGTTCTGAAAGGGGTTCCATAATTTGGAAGGGTAGTGTTCTGTTGTTCGAAAAGGTTCTAAACAATGCTGTTAAATGGGGAAGCTAGATAACGGGGCAGATGTTGAAAATAATGAAAGATTCAGGAAGAAAAGTGAAACTGATTTTATTCTAAATAGCGTAATGCGAAGCTTTTTCCAAAATGCTAGAAATTTGCGAATTTCGAAATTTATTTATAAAATGCGCGAATTTCTCGTGGTAATCATTTTTTAATGCGAGAAAAGAAAAAATATGCGAGATTCTCACATTCTCGCGCTGTAGTGAAAACACTGGTGAATAAGCTTTAAAATATATTTTTTATGTAAACTCACCATTTGTGATTTTTGCTATTTTTGTTATTTGTTTTACATTGGAATATATTAGAATAATTTTTGCAAATTAATAGCATCCTTAAGGAAAACAGAAAGAACCTCACATTTATTGCTTGAAACTCAAATCAAATTTTAAACTATATACTACCTTGCTGAATAGAATTATTTACACTTTAAATTGAATAACAAGCTTAAATTTTAAAAATCGTTTTAAACTTTATAAAACTAAAAAATATATATATCACTAATTTGGCTAGATTTTTTCCATCTAGATAAAAACACGGAATGATCCATTTTTTGTATGTTTTTATGAGTTCAAACAATGTTGTGACTTCTCTCAAAATGTTAAAAAATAGATCATAAATGCTTTTCATTGTCACAAAACTGTGCGTATTCTTTGTATTGAGATTTTGTACCATTTTTGTAATCAGTGATATGCATTTGAAGCTCTAGCTGAAGATAGACAAAATTTAACAATCATGAATAGTCCATAACAATTATAAAAATAGTATGTTATTTACTTATAAACATGACTTCATATGATGACAGAGTCATCAAAGAACATCTTATGCAACTATATATATNTAATTTTGTTCCTTTTTACTCCTTGTTTAAGTCCACTTAAAGTTGAACATTGTATATGGATTAATATTTCCAATAAAGCCATATGTAACAAAATATTTTTTTTTTTCTAATCAGGACTAAAAGCTAATGTATCTGAAGCTGAACATCCACTTTTATGTGAAGGCACTCGACGACAACGAGGAGATCTAGCTATAACACTGTTGGTCACTTATAAGGATGACCAGGAAAAATTAGCTAAAGTAACTTCATTCCATATTTTGCTAACATTCTTATATTTATATGCCATTTCTTTAACTGTTCTATGTAGGATTAAACATTTTTTTAAAAGTTGGCCTAAAAATTTGGCTTTCGGGTGCTGCAATGGATTTTTTATTTCTTGTCATTTAGTAACAACTTTATTATTTCTTAGTATTACAAGAATTTGTCTCAAAAATTATGACTGAAAATTAGTATGCATCTTCATAACAAAGTGTAATAATAGTTTTAATGAAAAAAATAATAATTCAAAGTTTTGCTCATCTTTTTCAATAAAACTAAATTATTAAGGGTTCTTAACCTTTTTTTTTGTCAAAAAATTATTATTTTATTTTTAAAAATTTACTTAGATCGTTAATTTTTTTAAGAAAGAAATTTGAATTGAATTTAACATGTTTTAGCTGAAAAACTGCATTTTGAAGTTTTGATGTAATATTAATTTTTATGTTTTTTAAGTTTATTAAATTTAGCTTTAAAAATAAGTAGGAACTTTTTGTTTCTTACAATTCATGTTGTTTGAAAGAATTGATTAGTAAATGGGGGCTACAGGTTTTGCAACTGTTTAATAAAAAATCTTAGCATTTTATTTAAATCTAAATTTGTCTTTGGTATTTGCTTATTTTTATTTTTTATAATCTTTCCCACATTTTATAGTTTATGCTTTTAACATCAATGAAGAATATCTACTACTATTATTATGTAGTAAATTCTGTCTTATTAAAATAAGTTCCAAATACTTTAATTAGTTTATACTTAATAATTACTTATTTAACCTAACCACATTTAATTAATGGGTAAAAGAAACCTGAAATGTGTATTGAAATTGTCAACCAGTATACTATATTAATAATAAAAATGTTAAAACTTTTTTAAATTAATAAGCATATAAAAAAACTTTTTGTGAGAAAACTTGTGTGTTTTATATTTTTCGGTACATTTAGAAACACAGTGACACTTGGAATTGAGTTTGAATTTTTATTATCTATGAAATCCACATGCTATTTCCCTTTTAACAAAATAAAGTTTATTTTACTCTATAAGATTGAAAATATAGCTAAGAAATGTGTCAGCTCTGTATGTTTCTTATTGTTTGCAGCTACATCAGAAATTATCTTTCTGCTTTAATTTTTCAAAATGCTTTTAAAGCATGAATCACTTTTTAAACTTCCTTAAGGCAGACTGAACTTGTATTTTTAAGTAAGTTTCTTAAATTTAAACCAATTATAAAAAATGAAATTCTTGCTTAAATAGATATCAAATGTTTCTTAAGCTTATAGTTTCATTTAAAAGTAGTTAGTACTTCAATTAAAATATTGAAATTTTAATTATCTAAAAAAAATTCTCTTCAAAATTTAAATATATATATGTAATGTAAATAACTAAATATTAAATCTAATTTATTGATCTATAAATAGAGTTCACAGTAAGTGCACAGTTGTGAAAAAACTTTTCTACACGAGATTGGAGCAGTAATTATTTAATTAACTTAGAAAATTTGATGACATGGCTTTTGTAGCATAGCAAATCAATCATCAGTCTACTGTTACAAAGGTCTATTAATATTGTCCGGAAAGATATAAGGTAGTTTATGGTTTTTAATCATAGTGCGTAGCGTTTTTAAAAAATACTTAAAAGTGCTTATTTTCGGTTCATTTTTTAATAGCCCTTAGAGGTGCTTTTTCGTTGGGTATTTTTGAAAAGTGCTTAATTTTCCCTTTTCGAAAATGAGATTCTTTTCTCTACCATGTCGATTTTTGCCACATATTATGCAAAAGAGTACTTTTCACATTATTCTATTCAACGACAATTCATCCACAATCTATTTCGGCGTACCGTCGGTCCATAGCGCATGAAAGTACTAATCATTTGAAATGTTTGATGAAATACTTGCGAGTTCATTAAGCTGGGTTCAGTGAGATTCTTGCATTCTCATGTGCAACTCTGCTGCATTTTGCGAGATATTCTCAATTTCAAGCTTCATTTTCCACCCTCCGATATCAAACCGAAAAACCACTCAATCTTTATCTAATGGCTAATATAATCAAGAAAAGAGTTCTTTGTCAGAAAATGGTTATTCTATTATTATCATGTATTTTGCATTTTGTTAATGATAAAAATATTATAGTGAATATAATGAAAATATAATGATAAAAATATAAATTGTGCTTAAAAATATATTTTGAGTGCTTAAAAAGCACTTAAAAGGTGCTTATTTTTTGTTGAAAAATTGGGCTATGCACCCTAATTTTACATCCATAATGCAACTATCCCACTCTCACCTAACTAGCCCTCAGATCTAAATAAAATGTAAAGTTTTAATCTAATAATCCTGTTTTGTTTGTTTGTTTGTTTGTTTTTTCAGATTACTAGTAATCTTTTAATGGTTTGGAAGTATTACAAATTTATAAACTGGTCTATCTGTTGGTAAAATTCAAAAAAAAATTTTTTTTAACTGAAATTGGAAAGTAATATTCCTTTATTTCGTGAATTTTTTTGTCTAGCATGTCTCATTGTTTCTCAAATTTTAATGAAAATTGTTTTATTTTCTTAAACTATTGATTATTAAATATATTGACTTTGATTTTAAGATCATGGAAAAACTGCTGGATAAGGAAGTACATCAAATGTACAAGGCACCAGCCTCTTCAGTTTATTATTCTTCTCCTGCAAGTTCACAGCAAAGTAATGGCTCAAGCACAGTGCCTGATGAGAAAAGTGTTAACGATGATGGGATAACTAAAGATACAGATGAGACAGATTTACATGACGAAACAGAAAATGGTCATAATGACCCTCATAGAGACTCAGATCGTCAAAACCCAGTGGTACGTCCTCGAAGCTTGCCTTCTGCTCAAAACTCAACCCCTGGAACTAGTCGAATGAGGGACATGAGACAATCACATCGGTTCGTATTATTTTGTTCTTATTTGAAACATGTACTTAGTTTGTCATTAGATTTCATGTGATAGTTTTTTTTATAAAAATAAGTTATCTCTTCTAGCGGAAAATGTCATACAGATGTTTAAGCCTGGAATTTAAAAAAAAGTTTCTGTGTCATTACATGATTAGGTATAATTAACTACGTTTCAAAAAAATTCTTCACCTTATTGGCCATTCTCACTACTGGTACTCACTTTAGCTGTGATGGACGCCTGGCAGTCAGTTCTTATAGTCTTCTATCAAAAACCAATGGAACAATGCTACAATACAAAAGGGAGATCAACCTCATATTAATTATGCCTCAAGACTCACTTCTTCCGTACCACAAAATGCCCAGGTCATTTTGACCAAATGTAGAGTTTATTTCAATCAATTAAAAAAGGATTTTAAGGGGGGGGGAACTTATACATTTATTTTTCGTAAAGTATTTTTGATCTGCATTATCAAAGGATAACACCTTTCTGTAGAAAATTACTGCTAAATAATCACAGCTCATAAATTAAGATACCAGAAAAAATTATTCTTCCTACTAAAGGTTAAAGCACTATCAAATTCTTTGAAATCTCTTATTATTTTATTTTAAAAAATGTTATTATTTTTTTAACTTTAATGCTCGTTTTTTCATGAGTATTTATGGTCTTAATTGTCAATAAAAGTTACTACCTTTTATCAAGAAATTTCTGATTAATTATTATTATTATTGCTCTGGACGGAGCCGCGATGTCTCAGGGGATAGAGCGTTTGCCTTCCAATGAGGCGAACTGGGTTCGAATCCCAGTTGACAGTGGTAGATGGATCATGGGTTAGAGTCCCCTTGCCATCAGGCTAACCTTAGGAGATTCTCGTAGTCTTCCTCTCCATTTAACGCAAATGCGGGTTAGCCCCTTCAAAAAGTCCTCCACAAAGGCAAATTTCTCCCAATACTTGATCCAGGAGTTCCCTTGTCTTCTGGATTGGGTTCAAAATTACAAGTCTACGGAGTTGAACATTAGTAGTCATAAACCCATAAAATTGGGTCGGCTGTTCAACGACGGTTATAATATTGCTACGGGCAGTCATAATTTGCATGTAAGTTTTGCTAAAATTAATGTATATTTTTTCCTTTGGTATGTTCTTGTTTAACTATATTTAATGTGTTACTCTAGGCTTTTTAAATTGCTTATAACTATTATTTAGAACTGGTGAAGACAATGGTGAGCATAGTGAAGGAGCATCTAGTCCAGGCTGGGAAGAGGATTATAAAGCCTGGGAAGCAAAATTTCGTTGCACAAATTTCCGTACTACTAAAAAGCATTCTGGAGGTAATGACGCAATTTTCTAATGTTTGTCTTAAAAAGCAACTTAAAGCTTGATTTATTTTAAAATGAATTCTGTACATAATATATGTAACAAATTATAACAATGACATTAAGGCAAATATTTATATGTATATGTATGTACAGTGCGCAGAATAAAAAAATGGACCACCCTGAATAAATTTTTATCAATTGAACAGATATTAACATTCTAGAACGTAGTTTAAATGGTTTGAGGAGGTGACCTCAAATATGCTAATAAATTAGTGCAGAAGTTATTTTAAGTTACGAAATCAGATACAAAAACATACTTTCTCTGAATGAACATACCTTTTTTTAGACGGATTCGGAAAGTCGTATTGTAAAAATTTAATTTCTCACGAACTATAAGACTGATTTCACTCAAATTCAATATTTTGCCATTTAAAATTTTACTCTTTAAAATAATGTAAAAAGTTATGTACTTTGCAATTCAAACTTTTTCCAACCATTAGTAAATAAAATAGTAATAAATATTTATTCTAAGTTATTTTTTGCATGGAATTTTCTTTGGATAAATGAATTTTATAACCGTGTGCTAAAATTTTCAATTTGCTTTAAAGATAAAGATTTTCGAGATATTGTACGCAAAAAGTAAAGTTAACATTAATAGAAAGATTCGATCATTAGATCAAAAGTTGTTTAGGATAGTCCCTTTTTTTGTCGCACTGAACATGTTTATCATTTAAGTAATAATCTATTTCTTTAACTGAGATGCATTCATGTAAATTGTTTTATATAAATTAAATGGTATTTATATATAATTTAGGCTTACGTATACAGAAATAATATTTTCTACATTTTAAGAGTAAATAGCACACACCATATAGTTACAAATATGGGCGTTGAAGGAGTTGTATGTAATGGAATACCCGACTATGCACACTGTGCATATACATATTATCCTTAGATTTGCTTGAGTTCAAATTGCAATTTCTTTAAAATGTGAAATTTATCCATAGAATCATTACTTTTATCTTTAATTTTTCCTTGTCATTTAGTATCACTGATACTAAATTACCCTAAACAAGTATAAATTTTTGTAAAGAACTACTATCCATTGTACTTTAGTTTTTTAGGTCGTAATTGAATGAAATATTTTACTTAATTTTAAATTTACTATATTAGCCTATTTTATTTAGCCTATAATGCATTTTTGTTAAGTTTATTATATTCAGATTTTAAATCTGGGACAAATTTAGTTGTGATTTGTAATATTTATCAAATATCTGCATGCTGTTTACTTCTCTGAGCAGGTGAGCAAGGTTCAACTCTATCTGACAAATATACATTCCTTATATTAATTTAGACTCTATTACAAGTTTTTCTTGTTCATTAAATGTATTTTGTTTTACTAACATATTGATTTTAAAATATGCTAAATAGTTTGCTCTCCATCAAATTAAAACATTTTTATTCATGAATCATCAGTTGCATTAATTATTTTAGGAATGGCAAGTATTGATAGTAGTGCTCCTGAAACAACATCCAGCGATAACTCACCTACTGTCGTAAGACGTAGTACATGGCTAAAGCAATGTGGACCTGGAAGTGATAGTGGTAGTAGTGGCGAGAGTAGCGATTCATTTGCCTCCAGTTCATCTGAAGATAAAGCTCCCCGATCTAAATCCCGAGAAGGAGAAAGGTTTCTATCATTTATTTGCTGTTATAAATATATTTAATTGTTTGTGATATTTTTTTAAGAGTCATTTTTTCATTTTACCATCCTTTCCTCTATCAATGATATTAGGAGTCAGAGCCTCCTGATTGCTGCAATTTACCATCCTCCAATAATTGCTCTGCAGGCCATGGTAGCCTGGTTTGCAGTGCCACATAAGGCAGCAAAATTATCCCAGATAAAAAAAATTTGATTCAATATCCATTCGGATTTTTTTTTTTTTATCAAGTGATAATTTAGATGTCTCTTAAGTGAATTTAGCAATTATATTATTTTAAGTAAAATGCTTTTTAAAAGACTTTTTACACTTAAGTGACAATTTTAAATGTATACAAGCTTGAAAAATAAATATTAGTTTTATATTTATTTATGTATACAGGGTGGCCACTCACTCTGGAAGCCGGGAATTCTCAGGGAATTTCATGTCGATTCTGGAAAATAATTTTGTCGCGCTTCGCAGCTCTTTTCTTCCCATTCCGTTATGTTTAGTTTTTCGGAGTGAAACGCATCTGCTTCATTGCGATCAAGCATCACTTGGTTATCCTCCAATGAACGCTTCGTGTCCCCGCGAAAAAGCAGAAATCCGCTTTTTCCGCTCCCAATTTTGAAAATTTCCGACCATGTTCCAAAAACTAAAATTTTTGGGAAGTCCTATTGGAGAAACCCAAGCCGCCCGAACGATAGTCGGATTACCGCGACTTCTGCTATAGAGTGGAAAGGAGTCTAAGCGTTTCGTTACGAGCGNGGTATATTTTTTATATTTATATTTAAAATAAGTTTCCCAGATAATATAAATGAACAACATTATATGACTAAATATTTTTGTCTTTTCATTTATTAATAATTTATTTCACAAGTAATTTCGATCTCAATTCTAAATTTTTAGTTTGATGTTGTTGATCAATTTGTGTAATAAGCTATTTGTATAACAACTTTTTATTTTATACAAAATAAAGTTTCTAAAATTCCTTGAAATGTAGATTTTTATTTTTATAATTTTTATGAACTTTTATTAATTTTTATGGTTGAGTATACAGCAGTTATTTTTTTATATGTAAATTTTATGGCTGCTATTTCAATAATCTATATTTTTAGCAGAAATATGTGTATTAATATATATTTTTTGGTGCTAGAAATGCCTAACTTTTTACACCTGTTTTATCAGAGAACATTTACACTTTTTTCTCATTTTAATGTGTCATCAAATCTTGTAAATGTGTGTCGACATTTGTAAAAGAAATTCATACAACACACTTTAAAAACAACACAGCTGTATATATATATTTTTTTTATTTACTGTATATTGTTGTATAGCTAATAAATTTATGAAGTCTCATTAATGTTGCGTTGTAGTATCTGGAATTTTAGAAATTTACTCTGGAAAGTCTGGAAAACTCAGGGAATTTTTTTTGATCTGGAGAGTGGCCACCCTGGTATAGTACATATATTATTTTCCTATATTTTAATGCATATTTTCTTTTCTAGCCTCCCAATTATGATTCACGGTACTAGATTGCCTACAACATTTCCTTCACCAGAAAATAATGTTCGATCCAATACTCCTAATATCAAGAATACCAGGTAATTTCACTTTTAAGTGTTTTTTTTTTTTTTTTTTTAAACAATCACTTGATAAGTAATCATTTTAATAAAAATTTATGCATTCAAATACATTTTTTTTCTAAAACATCTCCGTTAAAAATTATAATTTTTTTAAATTTGTACTTGCTCCATCCTAAACTGATTTTTTAATTAATTTCAAGCGTTATAGATGTTTACATCTTTTTGTTTTGTTTTTTTTTTTAAATTTATAGAATCTATAAATATATTTTATTTCATTTCTTTTAGACATTTTTAGAAAAGGAATTTTCATACGAGTGAATTAGTTTTATAAGAAAATAATTTTGCAATTTTTATGACACAATAATAATAATTATTATTATTTACGAAATATTTTGATTATAAGGAATTAAATATATATGATTTGTTATCTTTACCACAAAAATATCCACTTTGTATATTATCGAGAAAAGTATTTCAGTATTTTCTTTTTGTTCTATAAATTAAATTCTTGTGTTATAGGTTAGTAATTTTCTTTAAAAATGTTATAAAATTGTTTTTTTCTTTTAATCTTTTTTTTTTTACTTTTAATCAGCAGTAAGTAGGACCTAACACAACTCTAATTGTTACTAATAAAGTAAACAAATTACTACTCTATGTTTACTTTAAAGTTTCACATTCAGAAAAAAATTAAACTTTCTTTTAAGTTTATAATCGTTAATATTCAACTTTTATTTTATTTGAAAAAATTATTATGTAGTATCCAAATATGATTTTTGATAGGTTTCTTCAATAATTTAGCGGATAAAATCATTACTATTAACAAATTAAATTCTTGTTTAGAAAATAAATTAAAAGTATAACTTTTTATAAGTAATATTTGACAACTATAAAATAGTAATTTATTTCTGTTTTCAAATTTCCTCATTTTTCTTTATAAATTTTACAATATCTGTGTGATGCAAATATATTGCTGCTCAAACCGAACACAATACACCAATGTTAATTGCTTTTTTTCAAAATTTCGATTTTGTTTTAAATATATATTTTGATGTAGCATTTTTGAAGTTTATGATGCAAAACTTCAAATATTTTATTAATGATATTTCTTCTCATTAGATTTAAGGGAAAACGGGCCTATCCTAGTGTCCCTAATCAGCCAAGTGAGGCATCTGCTCATTTCATGTTTGAACTTGCAAAAACAGTCCTCACAAAAGCTGGTGGTAACAGTTCAACAGCTGTTCTTTTCACCCAGCCGTCAGCAAGCCAGAATCACAGAGGACCTCACAGAGCATTGCACATGTGTGCCTTTCAAATTGGATTGTATGCTTTAGGTCTTCACAATGCTGTTTCTCCAAACTGGTTATCTCGTACATATTCTTCACATGTTTCCTGGATAACAGGTATATTCTAACTGCATTGTTTTGTTTTGTTTTTATTATTATTTTAAGTTTTTTTTTCTTAATTTCAGAACATAATTATTTTGTCCTTTTTAAAAAATTTGACTGTTCATTTTTCTGGAAGCTTAGTGTATCGTATTAGTTTTATCACCATTTATATACCTCTTGTTTTCAAACAATTTAATATAGCTCTTGTTTCTTTTATTAAGAAATATTCTATTGAATTATTTAATTTGTGTTAATTTTTTACCGATAATGGTAGTTCAAAAAAAATTTGGTTTCAGTTTTCTTTCTATGGTTTAGACATTAGACAAAAATTTACTGGTATCAATTTATAAAAATGTGTTAGTTTTCAAAAATTTATAATGTTAATATTTAACAACTTAAATAATTTGCTTTTATATCCATAGCATTTGAGGGAATTTTCTATTTAAATTTTCAATTGCCTGCTTTTTATGAATACTAAAATAATAATATTTTTTTAAGAAAAGCTAATTATTTACTTAGCAATTTTCCTCAAAATTCAAATTTTTTACAAATTTTGATCAAAGACTTCATAGTTACATATTTTCAACATGTTTTTTATTTTTCTTGGAACCACTCAAATAAACTTATGCTACAGGAATATTTTATGTGCCACGCAACACGAAGAAAAAGATATTTCCAAATATACTTATTTTTAAAAAAAATTATTTGACAGTTTAAAACTTCTGTTTTTGCTGTGTAAAATTATAATTCTCTGTGTCTGTGACTTAATAGATTATGATATTGTGACAAATTTGATAAAAAACTCATGTTTTTCTTGAAATAACAACAAAAAAAAAACATTTTAATATAAATTTTATTTTGTTTTACTCATTGCTTTATGAACTAAAAAAAATTAATTCCCTCATTTTTAAAACTTACTTATCCTCAATTTCTAATATTGTTTGATTCTTAACTCCAATTTTTCCTTTTATTAAATACATTTTGTTTATAGGTGAAGCAATGGAAATTGGCAGCACAGCCATTAATTTCCTCATTGAAACTTGGGAAGGCCATCTTACTCCCCCAGAAGTGGCATCACTCGCCGATCGAGCTTCTCGAGGAAGAGATCCCAGAATGGTGCGTGCAGCTGCTGAGTTAGCTTTGTCTTGCTTGCCACATGCTCATGCTTTGAATCCCAATGAAATACAGCGAGCATTAATCCAGTGCAAAGAACAAAGTAGTGAAATGCTTGAAAGAGCTTGTCTTGCTGTGGAATCGGCTGCAAAGGGTGGTGGAGTTTATCCTGAAGTACTTTTTGATGTTGCAAGAAGATGGTATGCATTTTTATTAAAAAAATTCTTGTTTATATATTTGTTGTTGCATTATTCATTGTATTTTTCTTTTCTATATGGTATTTAACAATATTAAAAAATAGGTTTGGAATTTCTTAAATGTATATATTTTTTTTCACTTTAATTTATTTAATATTATTGATTATTAGATCAATTGAGCATAAAAAGAGTAGTTTGAAGCCATTATATATATTCAAATAAATAAAAATATTCAAATAGTCTAAAAATTTATGGTGCAGTAAGTCCATTTTTTTTTTTAATTGAAAATATTCGAAGTGGTTAATTTTATATGGAAAAAAATGTAGTTTATGTTGGGGAAAAAATAAGAAGAAAAAAAACAATTCAAATTTGAGGAAATTATTTATTTTTTAGCCACTTAGGAAAAATGTCCTAGGGATGATTGTATGAGGGTTATGCTACTATAATAAGCAAAACTATTAATTTTATTATATATAAATTGAGAAGTTCATAAAGTTTAGTTACTTTTTGAAATAATTATAGATTATTACTTTAGTTGTTAGATGTATAATACTTGTTATATAATGTTTCAAATTATCTACAGAGATGCACATTCTATGGTACCCAAATCCTTTTTACTTGGCCTCTGAATTGTCTAAAATATTAATAAAAATATAAAAGGGAAGAGTGCATAATTTTATTTTTTTCATCCATGATCTATATCAGAAAATTACTGATCTAGTTTATAGCCTTTCTCAAAGTATCAAAATGTAAAAATTTTATTGCTATATTTCTATTTATGCAATGAGTTCAGATTTAGCAGTAAAATATATTTACTCATAAACTTTTACAAATAAACTTAAAGAAAGGAAGGAAAAAAATACGAATATATATTAAAAAAAAATATATGTATCATTTCAAAATTCTCATTTCAAAACAGTCATCACATTAAATGCTGTATTAGGAACAAATTTTGTTTTCTGGATAATAATGAAAGTTAATTTTTAGGATAAGTGTAAATTTAGTTTGCATTTTTTGTTGTATGCATGTGAAATTTATCATAATTTGTTTTTTTTATCTAATAAGTTTATTTGTTCAAATTTATTTACATTAATTATGATCTGTACGGGAGCAAAAAATTAATTGTACATTTGTAACTCATTCATATTACTTTCAAACCTAATCTAAATATTTCTCGCATGTTTATAATTACAGCATTATGTTAATATTGGGACGCAACACTGTATTTGCATTTTTAATGGAATACTGGCAAAAAATGGTTGTGCATCCCTGATTTACATTAATTCATATCACGCATCACAATACTTAAAGTGCATCTTTATACTTATTTAAGTAGACTTTGTTTCTGTTGATGGCCTCTCATGCATAAGAAGTAGTTGTAATGCATATTCCATAGCTTTACATCCAAACTAATCAGGGTTAGATTAAGAGGGGCTAATATGGCTGGTCCAAAAATCAAGACCCACTAAAAGGGATCACTAAAGTTTATGAATGTATAATTCATTTTTGTGATTTTCCATTAAAAAAAAAGACTATTAGATATTTAAAAATGTAAGGATTTACAATCTTCCTTTGGAATCTTTAAAATTTTATATATTTTTTAATTGTAAAATTCTGAAAATAAAAAATATATAAAGTTGACCATGTTATTTCCGTCTGTCCCTCACCCAGCTCCCTTATTTTATCTATTATCTTCTTTTGCTTAAGGCATAAGAATTTTTTTTCTTTTTTTTTTAAAAAAAATTAATCTAATTTTCAGTAACCATCTTCAAAACAGTTATAATTTCTTAGGAATCTTGTTTGGCAAATTTATAATAAATTTATTAAAAATGGAAAATTCTAATTTGTTATTTGCGATATTTATAATGTGTATGTTTGCTGTTTAAATTTTGTATGTTCTTGCAATTACTTAACATTTATTGTTTTGTACAGCAAATTTTACTGATTTGGAAAAATATTCAAATATCAATATTTAATAGAATTATTATTTTTGTAAAAAATTAAGATTTTTAAAATAAATATTTGTTGTTAAGTTTTGAAAAACAAGTTTAACTGAAACTGAATTTTATAAAAAAAGGTTCAATATTTCTGAACATTTTGGATAATTTAGTATAGGTTGGGCCTCAAGTTACACATAAGCCTTAGGCTTCATCATCCCTCAATTATTAAAAAAAATTTCTTTTTCAGGTATGAACTGTATGAGGAGAGCTTAGACGATCATCCCAGTAATCAATCGGAAAGGCATTCAAACTCAGAAATCATCTCTCATGATATTTTATCTTTACCTCCGCCGCCACCCACATGTGATCACACTGTTGTCTCTTCTCACAACATCCATTTGAGTCAAGTTGAAGGAGTCATCACAACTGTACCATCTGTTCAAGTTCTCCCACCATTAACTTGCCCCCCTGTGTCATACACATTAGCCTATCCCACGGCTGCATACGGATACATGCCATTTTCACACTCTCATGTGCCCATACATCCTGCATATGTCCCTTCTCCAGCATCTTATCCCTATCCACCATTAGCAAACTTATCCTATTACCCACCCACTGTTGCTAATACAACTCATATTCGTCATCCCGCTACGGGTATGTACCCAGGACAGGTTGTTGGTACTGCTGTGACTAGAGCTTCGGTAACTCAGACGACTCCGGTTCTTACCATGAATGGCCATCCAGTTGTTACTCAGCCTCCTCCTCCATCTATACCACCTCCTCAGCAGACACAGGTAATTTAGTCTTATAAACTGTAGCACCACATTATACCTCACTCCTTTTTTATGTCTTTATATTAGACAATACAGCTCGGGATGACGTATCGGTTAAGGTTTTGAGATTTCATTGTAATAGCCTGGGTTTGCTCAACTCGATTTTAAATCAATGTGCAATGCTGTGGGTGCTATCAGTTAAAGCGCCATTTACACGGCTGGTTGGAGATCTGGGGGTAGTAAGCTGGCAGTTAACAAAACAACCGGTGGGTATACACAGCAAGGTGCACGTTAAACCTATTGTGACTGAAAGTCCTCTTGTTGGTATTTGCCGAGAGAGGTATCTGCTCAGGCGCTGTCCACGACGTTTGACCATTGTTAAAATTGCGTGGCATTCCTTTCATGGTTGTTGAAAGATGGAGCTCTGAAATTAGGGCTAGTTGCCTGGTCATGATTGAGTGATGATGTGCAGACTGTGCTTATTGCCGACATCAAGCTGTTGGTCAAAACATTTTAGAGTCTTAACGAAGTAGGCAGTTTAGATCCCACCATTTCTGTGCTGTTAACGTTCCTCCCTTTGTCTTCAAGATATTGAAATTGAAATATATATATATAAATGCCCGAAACGTTCTTTGTAATAATCCTTATTTCTCTTTCACTAATTTTTTACTGCTAATATTTAGCCTTTTTGGAACATTTTCTTATGTTTAAGGTAAGAATTATTTGAAAAATTTCCAGATTGCATTGCGAGGAGATAGTTAGCACAGAAATCCTTATTTATTTGTTTGCCAAGTTTTACAATCATAATACATTATTACCTAATAATTAACATAACCTGCCTAAATAAATAGAATACAAAAAAAGGATAGTTTTCATTGAAAATTAAAAAAGTTTTTCTCTAATTCATTAGAAAATTGTGGACAATCCCTTGTAAATATTCTCAATAATTTAAGTTTTTTATTCCACACATTAAATAATTTTTAAATACTTAATAATCAATTAAAATTCCTGATTTTCAGTCACTGGAGATAAATATTTCAATAAACTAGAAAAAAAAAATTTATTTATAACCAAAGAAACATAACTTCTGTAATAAAAACTGAGAAGTGGAATGGAATGTCTGTATCAAAGTAGATAAAATGTTTCTGATTGAATTTTATTTTTTAAGATTCATGGGCCACTTCCTCAATTAAACCAGAGACAAATGGGATATTTGTTAGCTGCTTATCGAGTGGGTATGCTTGCTATGGAGACTTTAGCACGTCGTGTTCATGATGACAGACCCCAAGCCAAGTATGCTCGGAACCCACCCTATGGAGAGGATGTAAAATGGCTTCTGGGTATTGCTAAAAAATTAGGTCTGTGTTTTGATTTCTTTACTTTTGAACTATTCTTATTATTATTTTGTTGCAATTTCTTAGAATCTATAAAATATGCATTTGCTTTGTTTTAATAATAATTGTAGGGTGCTGAGAATACATAGATTGAAAAATAATTTTTTTTGAAATGTTTGAGGATATTTTAAAATTGTATTAAAATATTTTTTTGTTAGGAAATATTTACATTGGTACCTTATTTAAATTAATGTCTCACACTTATTACTTTTTTTTCCTGTTAAATAACTTTATTTTTTCAAAACTTATTTTCTGCCAGTCAAACTTAAATAAAAAAAAATTACTATTTTTCTCATTAATATTAGGTCTTATTTTTAATTACCTGAGCTGTTAAAAGACTTGCTATCAGTTTCAGGTCTATTGAAGATGAAGGTTAGATATTACATCAGAAAGGTTGCATTGCGAATACCTTAAAAAATATGCAGTATTTTTAAAGCTCCTATTTTCTCACATCTACATTCTGTTGCCAGGATAGTGTGACTGTTAAATAGAATTATTAAGCATATTTAATGCTCACAAACAAATTAATGACCTTCGCAATATCTTTTTAGTTTTGAACATAATAAAACTCAAATTTTGAATTTATGAGGTATATTGTTTGTCCTTTTAAAAATTCCAATTTTTCCCACACATAACTATAACAATATAAATTCTAAACAGGGCTATATAATATAATTCTAAAATAATTTCATTTTTTAACGTCAGTAGCAAAGTTTGTTCATGCAAAAAAAAAAAATTATTGTTGCAAAACCAAGGCAAGTAAAGTGACATTGCATTTTCATTTTATGAAGCGGAAAATTCAACAAAATCATAAATGTGTGACAAATCTTAATATAAAATGGTTATTAAAACCATTATTAAATTGGTAATTACATGTTAATGCAATGTTATTAAAACAGGTAATTTAAATGTTTACTCATTAAGAAAGTTTAAATAGCACTGTTTTATAATATTGTATTATATTATATTAAAATTATGCTCTAAATTTGGCACATTTGACAAAATGCAGAATTTTTACCATGAAATGTGGTTCCTTTGAAAAAAAGATAGTTAACTGATGTAAAAAGTATCGGATAAAACTATAACAATGTGAATTTATGATGGAATCATCGCTAATTTTCCAGATGTCAGCAGTCGTAACTTAAATTCGAAATTTGTGAGTCATAACAATGAGTAAATCATTTGAAAAATTAAATGGAAGTAGCAAAATTAAAAAAGATTATTAGTTGTCAAAAAAATTATCCAAAATAGATTTGTATCAGAAACATCACAAACTGAGCATGTCAAAAAGTGATTACTCAAATATGAAATTCTTGTATCATAATAGTATTGTATTGAAATACCAAAATTTGAAAAGCCTTGTAAAAATTGGTCAGAAAACGAATAAATAACTGTTTAAAAAAAACTATCACCACAAACTGACCATTCAGTCTATAATCTAAAACCATAAAAGGTCTCTAGCTATTTTTGCTCCTTGCTAGTCAACAAAATCGCACCCTGTTTCTAAATATATATAATTTTTATCCTCTTTTTAATTTCAGCAATTTGAAAACAAAATTATCCAATTTTTAATTTTCAATAAATATCTTTGTTTCTTAATAGTTTAAAATTTGTCTGCATCTGAATGGGGAGGTGGAAGGTTTCTGTTAACAATAATGCTATTAAATTACCTTTCATAAGCTGTTTTTCCTGTAATTTTACTGATTTAAATTTTTGAGAAGAAATCTTAGTAAGTTCTAAGTTATCATTAACTATTTTTCTAAAGATTTTGTTTAATTTTTAAGACTATCCAACTTAAAAAAGTTTTATTAATCTATATAATTTTAGCAAAGAACAATTATAAAGGACTTAATCCTCACAAAATTTTATTTTCACATTGCTGTTATTAAACTTTCTAAGCTTATAAAAACAAGTGTGCAAATTCATTTAAAAATAACAATTTTGACAATGCTGGTGAACTTTTGATATAACATGATAAGAATGTTTTTCAAAATTTTATGATTGCTTAATAGATTGCAAAAAGTGAAAAATTTTTGCAAAAAGTTTTTTTGAATTACCATTATTGATTTTATTCATCTTGATTAACCAATTTATTTTTCCCGTTTTTAGGAACATCATATTTACAAGATTTTTGTATTTGCACCGTAAACAGTGTTGCCAGTCCATTCATATTGCATGAGATTGTAGTGGAAGCTGCACAATATTTAGCTCGCTCAGCATCACCGCCTCTTCCTCAACCATTGCGTTCACATCTTCTCACTCCACTGATACAAAAGTGTCAACAAATGTATGCAATTTTTCTTCCTTTTCTTTTTAAAAAATTATACTATTTATATCTTGGTTAACCTGTGCTTTTTTTTCCTTTGTTCAGAACAGTCTACAACAGCAATTATATAAAATGTAACGTGTTTCAAATTCACATTAAAATTAAAAGTTCTGCATAGCTGTTAAAGTGTTTGCATTCATATTGTATTTCTTTTTCTCCCTTTCCTTTCATCTAATATACAACAATGAATAAAATAGTTATAAACAACATAGTTTCCTAAAGATATTTGTTTCTGAATTAATAATGTAATAAGTCATTATCTTGACATTTTTTTAAAGGAATGTGTGGAGAAAAGCTAGTAATAGTTATCATAAAATTACCTACATTTATTTTGTTATTCATCATAATTTTGAGCTGAAATAAAATAAAATCTAAGCAGCAGTCAAAACTTTTTTTTATTTTTATCTAAAAGTGACTAAAACATTTTCAAAATTAAAATGAGGAGATAATTTTAAAACAAGCTATTTATTTTTCATGTTTTCTAAATTTAAGGAGATAAGTTAGAGTTAATGATACATTGTAACGCAACTTAATCAAGTAATCAAGCGAAAAGTTTTAGTTGTTTAACCTAGTTTTTTAAAAGATAGTTTTTCATATACTAATAGTCTACTGAAAATGCCTTCATTGACATTCACTTTTTATATCAATTTACATGTGCTGTTTTTTTTTCTATTTATTGGTATGTTCTAATTGTAAGCTAACATTTAAAGCTATTTTTTGTTGGTGTATTCATTATTAAACAACTAATATAATCTGATTTTTCTCATATTTTTTTTTCTTAATCTTTAGAATTGCAAATAAATTTCTAACTGATATAGTATCATAACAACTGTAATGGTAGAATAATAATGCTGCCCCTCTTAAAAGTGGAATATAAAAAATTATGTTAGATAAATTCTTGTATCGTATTAGATAATAAATTATTCCTAGAGCCTGCGCTAAGCATTCGCCACCTCACAAAATTCAATAAAATCGTAAATTTGGTGAATGATTTTTTCCATTGGAAAAAAAGATATATATATATATTTAACTCTATCCTCAAAATTATGTCAAAATGAATTTTTCTGAATGAATAAGTATTTTTTATTCGATTATAATAGTTTTCGGTAGATGCGGCGCATAACCAATTGGGTCCAAGTAGTATAAGCCTGGAGCAAACTACCGTAAAATAGTTTTCTATAGGAAAAAAATGAATCATAATAAATTGTTAAGATTTGCATTTGGCATAGACTTTCAAATATTAGCGATTACCTTTAATATTTGGTTAATTTGCTGGATAATAATTTGAAATCCTTACCGCAGGCCCTGTTACATGGGAACTGAAAGTTTTTGTTTCAAAATGTTAACAGCTTTGCAAGAAAGTAAACAATTGTTGATTTATAATGATAAACAATCTGCAATTCTGTGCTTGTATTACAATTATTATTTGTATAATGATACAGTACTTAATTTTTTGTTTTTAATTGCATCATTAGGTTCACAGCTTGTACACATTTCAAAATGTATCACATTACTCCAGCTGAATACGATGAGTTTGTCAGCATCATCCGCAGTGCAAGAACTGCATTTCAGCTTACACCAGGAGGGATTGTACAATTCAATGAACTTCTTCAGAGCTTGAGGCGCACCAAATCCTGCAAAAAGGAGTTGTGGCAAAGAATTGCGAACACACTGGCTACGCCAACCATTTGATGGTGAAGTACAAGTAGCTGAAAATTTTTGTCAGTTGCTTTAGAAAGGGAATGACATGTTGCTGTCCATGTTTTGTTATACTGTTAATTACTGTATTCATTTGTGCAGATTTTACCTCCAAGGACTGCTAGTATATGTTTTGTTGATGTCATTGTTTGTTACTTTTATTTAATAAACTGTTTGCTATTAGGCTCAGTCAATAACCATCTGCTCTATCTGTAACATTACTTTTTATCCTAGTTATAAAGGGACATAATTCAAGAAACTTAATAGAAGTGTGCCGGTTTATATTATTTGAAACATTTTCTAAACATCCATATTTAAGTTACAAATAGGAAATTTTGTGATTTAATTTCTTTTTGAAATTTTCTATTTGCAGACTTAGATTATTGCATTATAGAGTGCTTACTTAAGCTGTTGCTGTTAAGCACATAAAGCATCATCCAGCACACCAGCTCTGGTGGAAGATTTGAGTTTTCTGTTTTAGTCACTAAACTTAAAAGGAAGAGCAACTGAAGAAATAATTGTATGAACCAAAGTCACCACTCCAGGCAAAATTATAATAGATACTAATAAGAACATAAATAAAAATCTGCATTGGTATCATTGTTGTGCTCTGAGAGAAAAGTTTCTGGTTCAGTTCAGTTCGATGGAAGTTTTAAGTTTCTCACTGAGCTCTACAAACCAGAGCAACAGAAATTGTAAGAACTAAGGTCACAAGGCAAATTTATTTCAGATTCTAATAAGAAAATGAATAATCAAAAATCTGCATTGGTATCAGTGTTGTACTTTGAGACAAAATTTTTTTAAAAAAATGCTAAGGTGGCAAAATAAAATTTCTACAATTTATTTTATAAGATTTGAAAAGCGTAAATAGAATTGGAATTGTTAAGAATGTGCTAAGTTATGTTGAGAAAACACTTGCCTATAATAAACTAGGAAAAGAAGTTGATTATTTCAGTTTAGAAAAGGAATGTTATAGATTTAGTGCATATAGTTATTGTCCTTCCTACATTTTTAAACAATTCATGAACTGTGGAAGGGATTGAAAATAATCAGAAAGTTTCTAAGTGCCAAACATTTATTCGATTTTTCTTCTTTTTTAGTGTTTTGTTCTGTGCTCAAGTTTAAATAATTCGCTTTATTTATTTTTGTTTCAAATGATCTCAGTAATTGTTATTTTATTTTTTTTAATAAATAGTAATTTTTCTTTACCTGTGTTTGGTTAAAAGTTTTTCATTTTTTGTACCTGTTTTAATAACAAATGTAAAGTCTAATCATATTATTTTTAATCTCTACTATTGTAATATTGCTGGCACTTAGCATCTTTCATGGGATATTTATGTGATTGTTTACTTTGTATCTATTGTTGTATACTTAAAAAATTTATAAAAAATTATTCATATATCATTTATTATTAATACCTTTTTTCTGCACTCAAAAAAAAAGTACTACACTGCACTATTCAAAACAACATTTATTTTGGTGAAGTGCATTTTTAGTTAGTTATTTTTCTTCTCTTTTTATTTTGTGATCTTAGTATATTTATTTTATTTATATATGTTATATTTATTTATATATGGTCTTATATAGCTAAGTATTTATTTGTTTTATATTAATTTATGGGTTTCCATTTGTGATTTAGATTCATTTGAGGATAGTACTTTATGATTATCAACAATTTTGTTAGTGTAAGCAATTTGTATGTGTTTGATGTAATGCCTTTAAGATTGTTTGATGGATGTTAACAAAAACATTTTTTTCTTTTTGCTATTATGTACTTTTTATTTCATCGATAACACTGCTCTTAAAAAAAAACTTTACGCCATTTCTGCTGATCATTATGTCTTATCACCTACGAATATGATCCCATTTTCTCCAATCGCTCACCATTTTCAGATGATGTCTCCTCTTCATGATTATCTCTTTTGATTTGGCTATAAAATAGATTCAGAACAAGGAAAGTATATAAGTTAAATTTTCAAAAATAATTAGTTGTTGAGGTCTTATCCTACATTTAATCTATCAAATTTTCTTGCAAGGGCTTTTGGATTCCCCTTCTCAAAATACCTTATTTAATATTTGGGATTTCACTTCCTATAATACCTTTTTCAATATTTGGAGTAAAAGGGAATTTGGAATGTGTGGAAAACAAGTAGTTATATTACTTTTTTTTTTTCACTTAAGGGGCAAAACCTTTAAACCTCCTTACTACTCCTTATGTACTAAACCATAACTTAAGGCCCTTTAAACCTCCCTCTTTGCTACCAATGTTCATGTTTTAAAAAAAAAATTCTCGCCTCTCTAGCGCCGTTGAAGAGATACAACCCTTTTCATACCAATATCCCCTTTATATATTTTTTCTGACATTCTAATTACAAGCAAAAATATATTTTTCATGTTATTTTTTTAATTATAAAAAACAGTCTAATAGTTGCTAAAAAAGATCTGTTATATTATTGGAAGAATATTTGTACTGAAATATAAAGTCTAATAAAAATAGTTCGAAGTTTTTTTTTTCCATTCATATTCAAAAACATTTTAAATAATTGATTTTGTAAGTTAAAGAAATTTCAATGATGAATAACTTTCTCTTAGATCTAAGAAACTGCAAATAAGTGCAAATTCGAAGAAAAAAAATATTTTTTGGAAGTGAGTTCTGTTTGGAAGATTTTACCTTTAATGCAGAAAAAGACACAACTGTTTCATGCTGTATTTCATAACCATAAATTATTAAAATGCTAACCATACTATTTTTTTACTTACTTTGATCTAGAGTAATCCAAAATAATGAAAAATATGTTCAATAAAATTTCTGCATCAAAGGGTTAGTGGTTAAAACAAATTCCTTCCCTGGATTCAAATCAGCTTCATGGCCATACAATTATGTACTAATTATAATATTTTTTACTTTGATCTAAATTTACACAAAATAATGAAAAATATGTTTAATAAAAATTCTGTGCCTAAGGTTTAGTGGTTAAAAAAAATTCTTCTCCCAGATTCAAATTAAATTCATGGTCTTAAAATTAGATAAAAAAGTTATATGGGGAGGGGGGATTCTCATATAACAGTGAATGATGAGGTAAATAGTGATCGTGATTACAATTCATGAGTTAATCAGCAGAAATGGTGATTGGGTTGATTTTCATGTAGAGCAGTGTAATTGAATTAGTTTACTTCTTTGTTTGTGGTAAATAAAAATTGTAGAAAATGGTGTATCAGTATTTTATATGTGTAAAAAAAAAAAAATTAGTGCTTAGGACAAAATTTTGCGTGAATTTTTCACTGTTACTATTTAACTATTCTATATGATAGCCTTTAATTTTGTATGTGTTAACTCTGTTAATTAAACTTTCTCTTGCATGCCTGGTGTGAGATATACCTTTTATGGTGATAGAGTAATATTTTATAATATATCTTTGGATTGTGAGGTAATTAAGTAGCAGAAAAAAGTTAGTTAAGATCTTAACCAAACCCTCAATTGTCAATACATATGCAATATAATTTTCCAGTCTCACTTATATTTACGGACTAAAGAAATTAATATGCAAATAAACAATTTTGTTGGTATCAATGAATTTGAAAGACTTCAGTTTCAATTGAAAGCTTGTTGCTACCTGCACAGCTATTATCATGTTATAACCTATGCAAACTTTTCAGTGCATTTTTCTAATATTCACGTTTTTTGTCATTAAATTGATGTCTTTTTCTCAACTGTGTTGACATTTATTGATGTGAAAATGGTACTCAACATATTTTATAAATGTTTTTTACGTGTTATGAATAATATGTTCGATTGTTTGTGGAATCTCTTTTTTAAAAGTATATATTTTGCTTATGTGCATTGCTTTTTCAAGAATTACTTTAATTTTGTAAACTCAAACAAAAGTACTGTATTTTCCTACTCAAATACCCATTGTAACACCGATCGAGCGAGATTCGCTTTAGACACTTTTTTACATTTGTTGTTAACGTGTTATTTGATGCTACATATTTGTTATACTGCAATCAGAATTTAAATCTCAATCCTCTAGTTATACTAGTGGATTGCAAAATATTTTTATGAGAAATATCCGGCATTTTATTAATGCACATTGACATTTTTCACAAAGAACAACCTCTACTCATATAGACTACTATTTATTAATTAATTGCACTATAAACTAAATCTAATTCATAAAAAGCACTAAGTGTCTTAGATTCAGAGCACTAGATGAAAAAACAAAATTAGCACTTATGTTTTTGTTATGTGTTTTGCAATTTCTTCACCCTTAAAATTAACCATATGTATCATAATTTATGCAGAATGACAGAAAACTAAAAGTTTCTATCTAAATTGTTTAGTTCCTGAAAGTACTTTTGAAAATTTCCTTTCTATGACTGTTTAAGAATTTGTTTTTAAAAAGATTTTAAAAAAATAAAGCATTAAAGATTATTTTTGTTTTTAATATGTTATTCAGCCACTGTTTTTAATTTACAATTTTTAAATTTGGTTATTTTTTTCTAGTTTTTGGTATTTTCATTTTTTACTTATTAATTTTATTTTTAATTTTAATTTAGCAATGATTTAAACTGGTGTTACTTACTATTCAGCATACAAACAGCTTGTTTACGACTTATTAGACTGAATTCTGTTTTTTAAAAATTTTATGAAATTATTTAAATTTTTGTTAAATAAGTTTTTTTTTGCTGACAAATAAAGCAATACCTAAAAAAGTTATAGGTAGTGAAGTTATACCCAGCTATATTGCACAATCTGTGAATTCAACAATAAATCCACTATTAATGATGATTAATGATAATATTGTTTGAAATTATTTGAAATAATAACTTTTAGTATATGACAATAAATAATATTGTTGGAAGCAGGAATTGTGATAGTACAAAATTTGCTTGTAAATTAGTAACGAATTACGCAAATAATCAATCAAATATTAAGAAAATAAGTAATTAATATCTAAAACTCAATTTTCTTTTTATATTGTATGAACGAAATTAGTGGTTTTCGACTTAATGCAATTAAATTTTAAACAGAATTCTCCGATCCCCCCCCCCCCCCCCNNCCCCCCCCCCCCATCAATTAGTAAAGAATCCAGCATTTTGTGGTTTGAAAAAAAAAAAATTCAAGACCTTTGCTGGAAATTATATTTTTGAGATAGAAAATGATGAAAATTTATCTTTTTCTTCAGCATTGGGGTAAGAGAAAATTATGCATTTTAATAATTATGAATTAATAATGTATTTCATTAACGGATTTAATAATTTCTTTCCCTTGTTTTAGGTGATCTGAATTTAAAGAACCGAGAAGAAAAAAAAGTTATGGTAAAGGGAAATTTTAATCCACTATAAATTAACTAACACTTTCTCAGCTGTCCACTATCAATATATGTACTCTAAAAAAAATCCCTACCACAGAAAATTCATTAGATCACACAGGTAGATATACCGAGATTCATTAAATATAGCAGGATTTAACTGAAGTAATAATAATTATTAATACCTTATTTTATTTTAATGGATTGTTCCACACCAATGCTACCATTTTTTGCATTTTGATATTTATAAAAATATCAAATGCTGGGTCTGCTTTGAAAATAAAATTTCATATTTAACTACAGGTTTTATTGGACAAAAGTTAGTTTACTCAATTATTAGTCTGTTAGAGGGAGGTAATATCTAAATTCCCATTAAATAAAGTATATTATTTTTGCAATATAATGTGCATTAGTTAATAAGCATTATGCTTTAATATAAGAATGTCTAAAAACAAGGTTATATCTGTTACAAAAGTATCTTTTTTAATTATAATTATTTGAATATTTTTTATTTATGGCTCAATCATATTTTTTTTTATTTATGACTATTGTGCTGGGATTGCCCAAATATATAACTAGATTATTTTTTTTAAAGTAAAGCTTTTTAACTCACTTCTTTACTCATAAGGATCCATATGATTTGGCTCATAGAGATTACTAATTACAGAAACAAAAGGAGGAGAAACAAAATAAATATATAGTAAAACTTCCAAAATACGAATGAAATGTTAAGAATAATTTGTTTTTCTCACTTGTGTCAAAATTTATATTTTTACAATTATGATATATATATTTAATCTGATTTTGGCCATATTTAAAAAATATTATAAATCATTCTAACCTTAATGTTTTTTTTAATTGTCACTTAAAGTATTGCCATATTTTTGAATAATTTTAAGCTTCACAAACAGTTTTCTTCCCTGAATTTTATTTCTTTAAACTATTATGTGCTGTTAAATGTGTTGCTTATTTTTTTTATTTAGTTTTAAAACTTGTTGCACATTTTTTTTATTTATTTTATGCATTACTTAGTATGTATAAATCTATTATAAACTTGCCTGAAATACTCTTTAGAAAATTTTGCTTGAATATGCAAGAAAGCCTTCTAAATTCCTAATCTTTTATTAGATAAACATAATAAGAAAAATAAAACTGAGTAAGAGTCAGCAGTCCTTTAATTCAGTTTTTTGCTCAATAAACAATTTTTAGGTTAAAATTAAATTGATAACTTAACTTTTTTAGACTTGTAGGTTGATTACCTTTCTAAGCCTTACTTAAACCAAATAGATACAACTTATTAAATATAAAATGCATTACCTTATAAATCCAGAGCTTTTAATTTCAAAACCAGCACATTTATTTAAAAAAAAAATAACAAAAAGATCTTAGGGGAAAGAATTCAAGTTATATAAAAGCTTGCATTTAATGAAACTGCATGTACTGTGAGCCACTGAGCTGTCGATGTATAATATTTCGAGGTTAGATCCCCAGTAGTGACTTCAAACTCTTACGACTTCAGATCAATGGATGCAAGTCTAATCTGATGGGTTAAAACTGCTAATGCGCAATTTTTTTCCAGTAGAAAGAGTTAGGTTCTTAACAGAAGCTGCTACGATGTTTTTAAAAAGTTAAAATCAGAAATAAATTGTCTTGTTGAGTGTGCTGATTTTGAAACCAATTGCATTATTTTAAGAGGTTTATAATTTAAAATTTCCTTCAACAGGAATTTGCTTATCAACAGGTGTCTTGATTATAAAAATTTGACCCATTCAATAAATTCCGTTATTTGCTGGATAACAAATATTCTAACTGAATGACATGCCGAGCATTTAGCCTAATGCTTTTTTTAGAAATGTAACATAAATGCTGCTTTATTTTAACGACATAGCTTTTTAACACAATTTCTTCTAAAAGCGAAGAATTTTGTAGCTATTTCTTTGTGACTCATTATTAATATAAACTCTTGTGGCCAATTGTTTTTTCAAATCTCATCATGTAGATATAATCACTTTCAGATCAGAAACTGGCTTTTTAACATTGCAAAGACAAAAAAAAGAGATTATGTAATATATAAACTGAGCCTAGTTCAGTGCATAGTCTGTGTGTCAATTTTTACATCTAAACAGTTTCCAGTGATTGTTGTACAACAGCCACAACCTGTTATAGTATTCTATGTTGTGAAAATTGTGTTGTTTGTTACATTCTTGTTATGTAATTGATGCTCTTCACTTTTTAAATTCCGTAGATTCTTTGTTTTACCACTCGTGTAAAATAACCATCATCATTTGCATAAACTTAAACTTTAGGTCAATCACACAATTTGAAAATAAAAACCAACATTTAAAAATAATCATTCTCATGCATGTTTTATGCTCTGCGGCATTGTACCCTATTAAGATTTAATGTAGGGATATGCTGCTATCATATTTATATAATAGACGATGAGCCATTTTATTGTGAATGTGTCATAATATCTTATGTTTAGATGTGTCATCTTATATGGCTACTTTTAAATAAAATAACACAGCATTAAATTAAGTACAATAGTTGTTGATCTCTTTATTTATTAATTCGTTGTATTCAATTATTTCTTGACCGGCGATTTCAAAAATAGATTTAAAAATATTGTGGGGATAAAATGTGCAGTTAGGCTTTAATTAAGAAACGATAATTCATTCATATACAATTTCATAACTATTTACATAGTCCGACAACAGATCCCAAAAATGCTCGTTTTCCCAAAAATGCTCGTTCTTTCTCTTGGTTAACTAAGAAATATGAACTTATAGTTTTCGTATTATCTATTCTAAATACTTCGTAAATTGCATAAAAATTAATAGTTAAATAAGACATTTACAGAAAATGTTAACATAACTACTTGTCCTAAACTAGGGCATCGGTTCCCATTACAAATATTTACATGTCTGACGGGATAGCTTGGTTGGTTGGGCCCATGTTTAAGAGGTCGTGAGTTCGAACTTTGGAGGTACAGAAAACTTTCCGTGTACAAAATGGTGACTGGTGCATGCTACATCTATCGAGGTTAAAAAGTCCTCCTAGTTCCCATAACAAATCAATACTTATGGGAGTACTGGATCAGAGATGGGTCGTGCTGTGGTTCAGGTCAAAATTACAATCTGCGGATGGATGGTGCGTGAATGTGTTCTCCCTGTAAAACGAGCTGTGATATATGTGTATGGCAGTATTCGAACTCTGGGCCGTAGATGGCACCACTGGAAAACAAGAAGAAGCGCACCCTTCTGCTTTAAAATAGGCTTGTTAGTATCGACAAGTGGCATAAGACTACAACATCATATTTATACGTCTTGTAGTCATCAATCAATATTGTAGTTTGCCTTACATAAAGGTTTTTTTTTTTAAGTTATTATTTACAAATTGAGGATATAGTAAATGAAAAATGTTTTTAGAAAAAATATCTTTCAATCGAAACCATCTAAGTGAGAACCATCCATGAGATGGAAGCTCCATCTCATACACCGTTAACTTTAAACCGACTTGAAGGAAAATTTATGAAGTTATCAATGTAAGTTGTTTAAAAAATATATATAAAAATTGGATAGTCTTATTCAATAAAAAATGTTTTTTAAAAATGCTATGTGAGGGTAATTTAAACTTTCTCATTCACTATAACTTAAAATAATACAGAAAAAGGCCCCCTTTAAGTGTCCTGCACAATACTGCTTGTGGAACACGAAAATTGAGTGTTTCCCCTGGCGCTAAAAACCCTAGCTACTTAGCTGGAAAAAAGAGGGTTGTTGTTGTTGTTGTAGTTCATTTACGTCGCACTAGAGCTGCTCAATGGGCTATTGGCGACGGTCTGGGAAGCATACCTGAAGATGATCCGAAGACATGCTATCATAATTTTGATCCTCTGCAGAGGGGATGGCACCCCCGCTTCGGTAGACCGACGACCTGCACGCGAAGTCGAGCATTTTACGGTAGCACAGTTTAACGAGGGCAAATACCGCACACCCTCGGTCCCTACGCAGACTAATACAAGTGGTCACCCACCCGCACACTAACCGCAGCCAGTGATGCTTGACTCCGATGATCTGCTGGGAACCGTGTCTTAACAATCAGTCCACTGCGGGACGAAAAAAAGAGGGAGTCATTGAATTCGGAAACAATGGCTTTTAAAAAAACAGAAATGAGAAAGCCATTTTTACTTGTTAGTGAAACCAACTTGACAATTGTAAGGTTGAGATAAAAACAAGCTTGTAACTGTTTTCCAAGATAAAAATAAAATTCTTTGTCTTTTATCTTATTATGCCGAAATGTCACATAGAATAATTAGTATTACAGAATTATTTATCATTGTTGTTTGTGCAACTTTCCATCACAGCAAGCCTGCCTGAAACCAAACGAATTTTAAGGCAGAGGGTGCTTTTCTTATTTTTCAATGCATCCTTCTATGGCCGAGAATACGACACCCACACACTTCCGTGTTACAGGGGGAACTCATGCATACTTCATTCATTCATCTATGTACAGATCGTAATTTTGACATGAACCAGCAGAGAACGATCTATCTCCAATTCAGTACCCTCAGAGGTATTGATTTGGTATGGGAACTTGGAGGACTTTATGACCCAAACAGATTTAAGGTGCACTATTAATCACCATTTAATACACGGTTTTTCTTCGGCCGCCGGGATTGGAACTCGCGAGTCCAGCGTCCTACCAACCAAGCTATTGCGGCCTTATTATTTATCGTACTAGAAGTGTTGAAAAAATATAGATATTTTAAGCTTTTATCTAAACAAAAAATTTGTATTTATATCCTAATCAATGGTAAAAAAGAACATTTTTAAATAAAATAATTCTTTTATCAGAAAGTATCAGTACTATTTAGAGGAACGTGAATTTAAATTTCCCAATGTAGTATACTGTATGCTCTTGTGTAAAGTGCTCGAATGATTAAACTGAATGTATGAATAAAAGTTCCAGGGCTTATTGTGCTCCGGAAAAATCCAGATTTCCGGATTTTTCGCTAACCGTGATCCGGAAGTTTCCGGAGATCGAAGGTTCAGACGTTTCAAAAAATCATTGGTCACAAAAGTTTCCGGAAATCAAATTTTCACAGGTGGAACTTAAAAAACACAGTTTATTTTATTTGTTTGTAAGGGAGAGCCAGATACTTTATAAGCTTATATTCAAGATTAATATTCAATTTTTATCAGTAAATTTCAGTTATTATAATCATAAACTCAAGAAAGAAAGACATATTTGTAAATTTCAGTTACTTCTCCAGGTCATCATAGGTATGAGTAAAATTTTAAATGTATTTTAAGTAAACTAAGAAATATTGAGAAAAAGGAAAAAACCTTGTTTGAATTTTTTTCTAATTTTTCGATTAAAACTTTTGTTTTTTTTTACTCAAGAAATTTTCCGGAATTTTGACTTGAGCTCACAATCACCCCTTCGCGCTTCCAGAAATTCAGCTTTCGGAGATATCATCAAAAAATTAAATTTTTTTTCAAAATAAAATAAATAAAAGGAACACTTTTAACATAAATTAGCCTTATGTAACTGTTTTTTCTTTTTCTTTTAACGTATTCGTAAACGTACGAGGAGGCTTCGCCAGCTATTCGTTCATGACACCAACCTCAGTGGTTGCTTCGAATCTAATACATCTTTGTTTTTCTTAAAAATCAACAAAAAAGACCATTTTGTTTATGAAATATTACTATGATTTTATGTAAGCATTATTAATAAATTAATTAATTTATTAAAATTTTAAACGTAACGAAATGAAAGGATACCATATATTTGAAAAACAATCAACTACACTTGTAAAAAAAGAAAATTAAACCTCAGAATAAAGAATGTGCAACTCAGTGGATGGTTGACTGAATGTAAACAATAAAAAAAAAATTCCTGAAACCGGAAGAAATTAGGAAAACTTCTGGTGTATCCCTCCGCTTATGTTACGCTTACGAGGCAGTATATGATCAGCCATGACATTCTAGGAAGTCTTATTATTGTGATTTTTTTTGTGTGTCAATTTACGCGAAATTTTATTATTCACAAAAGTTTTCTTCTGTGACTTATAAATTATAAGTCGAAAACAAATTTAAGAAAATTAATATCTCAACATTAATAAAAAGTAAGGTTTGTCACGTTTTCAGAGTTGTCTCTTATTTGGCTATAATTGTGTAAAATATCGCCGGTTGTTATTTTTTGAGTAGCAGCATAGCGTGCTTGCGAGATCTTCAAAATATATTTGTTTCATTGAGAGTTAAAGTGAAAAAGAAAGCGTATGTTAATACCCGGCCGGGATAGCCTGGTTGGTAGGGCGTTGGACTCATGTTCGTGAGAATGGGAGTTCGAATCCAGCCGACAGAAGAATCCACGTGTATTAAATGGTGACTGGTGCACGTTAAATATGTTATGGTCGCAAAGTCCTCCAAGTTACCGTAACAAATCTATACCTCTGGTTGGTAGGGCGTTGGACACGTGTTCGTGAGAATGGGAGTTCGAATCCAGCAGACAGAAGAACCTCCGTGTATTAAATGGCTACTGGTGCATTTTAAATCAGTCAGGGTCACAAAGTCCTCCAACTTCCAGTTACAAATCTATACCTCTGGGGGTATTAATCCAGAAATTCGCTTGTCTTCCGAATTGGGTTCAAAATTGCAAGGTTGCGGAATTGATCATTGGTAAACTCAAAATTGGGTCAGCTGTTCACCGACGGTTATAAAATAAAATAATTTGCTACAAAATGTGGTTGTTTATCAAAATTTAGACATCAGTATTTTGTTTTGTAGACTTCTTTCGAAATTAGTAACAGAATTGATTTGATATAAGAATTAGATTTTTTAATTCTATCTGTCCTATTTGTATAAGTTTTCAGTTTAAGTAAAGAATTTTTTTTGTTAATCCTCTCACTTTCAGAGTTGAAAAATTATGTTAATTAAATAATTGATTAATCATGTATGTACTTCGTCTTATTTAGACCACTCCTTGACTCCCACAGACAGCTAAAATAAACGACACAGATGTCTTTGTTTTTCGGTAGTCTGGGCAAGGCAGAGTGAATATCATCACATATAGTGTGAAAGAATCCAGAGCGAAATAACTTTCTTTTGTAATGTTAATTTGAATTTCGTGGTTATAAGGCGTAGAAATGATCTCAATTTCCGTTTCATTCGTATGAATGGTTAATTGCAACTTTCAAGGTATTTTTTGATGTAATAAAAGTTAATGGAGATTAAAGATCTCACATCTAGCGTTCTAAATTAGGTATAACTTTGTCTTACGTATGTAGGAATTTTTCACTGTAATCGTTGAATTGTTTATTTAACCTCCTTCACTTATTTGGCTTAAATCGTGAGCATTTTTTAAATATTTTTCTCTTATTGTTTAACAAATATTATTCTCTGTATAGTTAATTTAAAAGCAAAGCTACACAATTAAAGAGCTCCAATCTACTTTTATCATAGGAGATGAAAGAGTGCAAGCATATCGTTTTTATCTTTAATTGCTTATTCAGCGTCGAAAATGAGAATTTTTAGCGAAAATTTCTTGATAGCTTTGATGTTACATTTTTTTATTTAATGTATCATATTAGATTAAAATGTCTATCTACAGTGGACTTAGTCAGTGATGTATCCCTCCAGATTTATTTTCAAAGCAGCATCTGTATTTTTCTACTGCAATAGCATGAAGACTTTATTGAATATAGTAAGGCAGTTACTACTCAAAGAAAAAATTGCCTCTTTCCAAACTTCTGTTAAATCAAGGAATCTTGATTTCTAGTTATCTGACACTTTTTTTAGAAATTTACGTTAATTCTCTTAATAATCTCTACACATAACAATAGCAAAAAAAAAAAAGAAAGAAAAACAAAGAACCATATCACATATTTTATAAACGGGTCTACTCCTCGAGACTGAGCATTTTAAGCCTACTCCGAATTTCTTCAACTTTTGATAAAGTTTATCATTTTACAGTTGTTAATCGAATGTCATTATTCTTCGTTCCTTAAAGAATAATAAAATACAATTCACGATTTTTACGAACTTGGAAACATTCCTACTGCGTGTGTTATGATCGTTTTACTTTAAATGCACAATCAAATTCTTAATTTCTAAATGCTTATTTTATATGAATTTTAATTTTGATTAAAAAAGGACAAAAAATTTTGTCGCTACAGCTTTAGAAAATATTTTGTTTTAAAATTTTTGGTTTCAAAACGTTTGAAATCGTTTATTTATAATAAACAAGGAAGGATAGAGTATATCTCCTCTCTTCTCTTAAGATGATAACCGATTAAACTTTCCAGATTGTTTTCGAACTCTGTCGTCAGAACAGTTTGGAGTGAGCTTCAAAAACTTCACATCGGAGAACTGACCCATTAAATGCACAATATCACTAACAACAAATATTAATCAATTTGAAGTAGTAGTTATTGGTTTATTTCCAATAAAAGTCGTCTGCCTTTTAAAATTTATTAAGACACCTGTTTCTTGCCGCATTATTTTTTTTAGTAAGAAATAAATAAGTCAACTCAAATAAAAAGTAGAGCGATGAGGTCTGGCCCAATTTAAATGTTTATTCCTTATTTTACTTCTCGCAGCATTTAATTATGCGTGTCTTTTACATTTGTAATTCTTCATTTAAATAATTGGTAATTATTAATTTCATTGAATTCATGGAGTGTTTTTAATAAATGGCTTTTTTTTTTATCTTCTTATGTTTTTTTCTTATGTTTCAGAATTTAATTGTGTTTTAAAACTGTATCAGTATTTGATTTAATTTATTCCTAGTATCTACGGTTCACACGTAAAAGTATGATTAAATGTATCATTTATATTAAATTTCGGCATTTTAAAAATTATCTCCATTACACAGTTTTATCCAACCTATCAATGTAAACTAGAACAGTTGACGGTCAGCAATCCGTCACTTTAGCTGCCATTAGCTTTATTCTTAAACTCTAAAATGTATCTCATTTGTAAAATGTAAGTCATTTGTTATACATAAATGTAAAATAATATTTTTTTTAGAGTTGTGGTTATTTATTTAGTAACATTTTTCTCACCCCAAAAATTTCGTTTATTCCACTAGTCCGTCTAAAAAAAATTATGCTTTATAATAGAGTAATGCAAAATGTTTATAAGACATATTTGAATTTGCTCTGGCTGTATAAAGATTTATTTAAATGTTCTCGCTAATTTTACGTAATTCGTAAGCTCGCTAATTCAAGCTTCTCTCTAATTTTGCGATAAACTACTTGCCATGCATTTAGCTTTAATGTAAGTATACATTGCTTCAAATTAACTTTGTGATTGTAATTTTCAAGTAAATTTGAAACTAACCAATACAATTTTACTTCCTCCGAAGCGAAAATCGCCAACTCTTTTATTACAGAACACGAACTTAAATTTATTATGTATTAAAAAAATTTTTCACATTATAGATATTCATATTAATGTTTCCCCAATCTTTTTCGGAACTAATGTTTTCTTTATTGTACATAGTTTCTATACAAAGTATTTGTAATTGACCTAAAGACATACATCGGTTGCTGTTGTAGTTTATTTACGTCGCACTAGAGCTTCACGATGAGCTATTGGCGACGGTCTGGGAAACATCCCTGAGGATGATTCTTAGACATACCATCACAATTTTGATCCTCTGCAGAGGGAATGGCACCCCCACTTTTGTAGCCCGACGACCTACGAGTGAAGTCGAGCACTAAGACATATATCGGAAAGAAATGTATGTAACAAAAGCATATCTATTATTATATATAGCGCTATCTTACTGTCAAAAGAGACTCCAATAAAGGAAAGTTTCTGAAAAGAAAAAAAAAACACTCGCCAATTGGCAGAAGTGTAACGCTGGTGGCCGAAAACAAATATATAAATAAAATTCAAATGAAAGTTTTAATAAAAATTTTCATTAATAAAAGAAAATTGTAAATAACAAGAATTTAAATAGACGAGCCAAGTCGTAAGGTCCGTATACTCTATATCAAAGTCTCATTGTCACGATACCAACCAACGCTACAGCAATATATGACCATGCAATTGTGGACTGATCAGTCAAGAGCAGGTGCCGCACCCAGCAAAGCCGGTTGACACACTTCGATCCATTGGACCAACTTCAGACTGGAATTCAACCGAATTGTCTTTATTTACATATTTACTCTCAAAAAATTTGTATTACAAAAGTAATATCAAAATTTTTGAAATTTTGGCATGAAAATGTGTTAATTTGTTTTAAATTACATCGAAATCGAAATTCAAAGTTTATACTGCTTATGGTATGTTAAGAAGTTTATTGACCAATAATCATACAGCTTATATACATATGAATTATTCAGCCAGGACTACAAACTCTATTATTGACAATTGCTCTTACTTTTAAGTCGTATTATAAATCATCTTTTCTATGTCCGACCCAAAAATAAGGTCAATATTTTATTTACAGCATTTAAATTTTTTTGTATTCTATATGCGCATAACAATAATTATGCTCATTATGAATCGTTACTACACACACATTAATTCGCTTTTGTTGAAAATACATAAAGAATGTTGTTAGAATTTTATAACAATGACCTTTGTATACGTAAAAACTGACAAGTCTAACGAAGAAAAAAAACGGAAGCCTAACCTATATTATATAACAATATCATAAAAATGTTCTCGAATTTTTTTTACTACCTTCTTTTTTCTTTAATTCCATATCCGAGTCAATTATGTTTTGATGGAAAGGGTCATCGGTGCTTGACTAATCCTTGATATTATATTTCTTGATGATAAACCGGACATTAGCTTTCATAAAATTCAACAAATATTTTTATGGGAAAGGTTGAAGAGTTTTTTTTTCTGCGTTCATTATTATAGTTTTGATGCGTCGTTTGTTCAGGAACAAAAATCATAAATAAAATTTCGTTAAGATTAAATGAAGTGGCCGTTCGAATTGAGACTAATCAATGCAATTTCTAAATGTTATTTATGAAATCCATTTAAGCTAATAAAAAGAAATACATATTATTTTATTTATTAGCAGACTTCAACATTTTTGGGTTTCCGATCTGTTTGGTTGGTTGGTTCTAATGCCACTTGCCACACGGGCAAGCCTGCTTGGTGAAACCGAGCAAATTTAAGGCAGAGTATGCGATTCTTGTTTTTCAGTGGCGCCATCTATGGCCAAGAATTCGACTTCGCCACATCATGCGTCACAACTGTTTTTATAAGGCGGACCTATTCATTCATCCATTCATTCATCCACAGATCGTAATTTTGACCTGAATCAGAGAACGATCGATCTCCAATCCAGTACCCCCAGAGGTATTGATTTGTTATGGGAACATGGAGGACTTTTGTGACTCGACAGATTTAACGAGCATCAGTCACTTTACTACACGGGCAGTCTTCGACCGGCGGGGTTGAACCCACGAACTGTCGGACATGGGCCCAGCGCCCTACCGACCAGGCCATCCCGGCCTTTTCCGATCTGTTCACTTAACCTTATGACGTAGTCGGATCAGGGTCAACTGCACGCAGAAAAGGCAATCTAAGAACTCATTTTTACCTCTCACCAGTTAAAGTGTCTCTTTTCAAGTTACGAGAGAATATGCGAACATGGCGTATGGCCAGACCAGTGGTCGGTAGTATAGCGCCACAAGTAGCGAAACTACTGTAGTCACACCTTTTTCTGTAGCGCAGTGCGCTACTTTTTAAAAGAAGTAGTGTAGTGAGCAATGAGGTACAAAAAAAAACAGTTTGTAGCGATTCCTTACAACTACTTTTAACGTTAGTTGAATAAAGAAACAAAGTTCAAACGAAAGAAAAGCTTCGAATCTGATTAGGGCAAATCCTTCGAGGGGCCATCAATGTATTCAATGAGAATGCTTCTGTGGCCGAGCGTTTATAAGATCTACGTCTGATGCTCGGAAAAATTGGTGCGAAATCGGTAGTGTTATTTCTGAGAAATCGAATTTTAAATTTCTGACTTTTTGAAAATTCGACTTCACATGAACTATAAAGAACGTTTTTGTGCCTGATTTCGCAACTTAAAATATCGTCTACATTAATTAATTAGCATATTTGTGGTTACTTCCTTAAACCATTAAGTCCTAGAACGTGAAGATCCGATCATTAGATCAAGTTATTCAGGATGGTCCGTATTTTGTTTTTCGCACTGTACCTTATTTTTTGAAGGATTTAAATAAGCATTGATCACTTAAATCACAAATATTTGATCATTTCCTAGCATTTCTTAATTCACTGTCGAGAAAAGCATAGAGTTTGAAAGTTCAAAGAACAAATTCGCAAATTGTGCTTTAGAATATAAAAATTATTTCATGTAAAAATGAATTAAAGCATCTAAATATCTCCTCATATTTAACCAAGCCAATTTTTTTTTAAATTCAAAATCATTTTTAATATTGCTGAAAATTAAGTTCTCCAGTTAAGTTTGTGTGTTCTAAAAATATCGAAGTAGTAACTACATTTCGAAAGTTGTTTGTAGTTGCTACATTTAAAAAAAAAAGTTGTATTTGCAGTTAACTGCAATTGCAATAAAGTAGTTGTTGTAGTTAACTACAAAGAAAATGTAGTTTTTCCGACCACTGGTCCAGACCATATTTCCGCTGCTGGAATTGCTGATTTCTAGAACATGTAAGAGCGGTTAGTGATCCCTGCTTCTCTTCACAAGAAACATTTGAACCAAGAGCATGTTACCTCCCCTTTAATATTCGAGAGATGAGGGGGGGGGGTTGTGGGACTTAAAAGGTAATAGTTGCATTGCCGAACACCCCTTCGAGACTCTCTGACAATTGTATGGTATAGGGCTTAAGTTTGGAGCCCTATGTTTTTCTTTTGAGGACTTCAGTTGATCCTGATTTTATTTTAAAGATGACAACAACGACGCATAGACCGTATCGGTGGGAGGGGGACCATTTTATGGAAAGGGATATTCCCCGGATAAATTAGCCAGCCCCGGATAATTGTAGAGTTCCCAGAACTCTACAATATAAGGCATGTCTGCGACACTCTGAATGAAAAATTTATACTCACAGTCCTCATATGACAGTTTTCAAAAGCTTGAAAATTGAGTCACAAAATTATTAGGTCGAATTTCTACAAAAACTTCTAAGCTGCTTTATATCGAGTATAAAATCAGGAATCCTACGTTTATATTTTTACCGTCAATATTTTTTTGTTAGATTTTGTAATTACTGTTTTATATGTTTCGTCCTTGAAGTCTAACACAGGATCATGCATATACATTGCAACGCAACTGTAGAGTGACTATTATTTTTGTGTTATATCAATCAAATCTTGTCGAATTTCATTCAATTCTGTTTAATTGTTTTGGAGATAATCGACCAAATTTGAGCTTTTTTTTAAAATTTTGAACACATGTATGTAGTTAATTTGTAGCTTTAAACTCATCAACCAAAATTGATTACAGTGAACTGAACACAAATTCTATAATATTTTCAAATAGTATGATTGATCAAATAGTATTGTAAACTTGACTCTTAAAAAACGTAAAAAGGAGAAAGGATCACTGGTGTCACAGAATTTTGTTAATACCTGATAAATTGCACATTAAAATTTACACATATATGATTTAATACGTAATTTTTCAGCATTTAATTGATATTTTAATAAGTTGATATGAGTAACTGCTATTTTTATTGTTTACTAAGGTATTGTTTCTGTTATTTGTAGTAAAACCTTACGAAAACGTCCAGTAAAATGACAGTAATAATAAAATAGAAATAATTATAACGAACTTTAAAAGAAATTATCTTCTAAAAACCTTTTTTTATAAATAAGCAAATAAAAAAAAACAAGAGTGTTAAAGGAAGTTACGCGCAAAATATTTTAAATAATAAAAAATGAAACTATATAAATTCAGAAAATGTCATTATTCCAAAGTGAATTATTAAATCAGAAAACACATTTCATTTTTTCAGCTAAAAATTTATAAATTAAAGAAATTTTATTAAATGCCCCTTAATCTCAGTGTATAATTCTGCTTCAATAAGTGTATAATTCGTTTCCTTTGCAAGCCGAAAACGATTAATAAGTAAACTTCGAACACAACATTTCTAATTTATTACTTTCTTTTTGAGCTATAAAATTAATAATTATATGATTACATTTATGTACTACAGAACCTACTTATTTCAAAACAGCTCGAAATAATTTTCCTCTAAGAACCGAAACAGTCGAAAATTAAATTACATTTGAATAGGATCATTAGTGAAGAAAGAAAATCACAAACAGCGGCAAGAAGTTGTTGATTTACATAGACCTTTAACCTATCGGAAGCAACCATTACCGCAGATTGGCCACTAGACAATAAACGGCCGCCCATGTCAAGTTCCCTTTCAAGCCGCAGGGAGCGTTGCAGTCAATTAGTGTACGTTAGGTGAAAGTGGGTTAGTAGGGCCTCACTCTCGGAGAAAGGTTGCACTTTAGAGATGCCACAGTTTGCCGTGGGTCACCAGGCCGAAGAGATAGGCGGCGCATTATCGATAATAGATCTGTGGACATGGATACTATTCAGGTATGTTTTGATCACGTGAAGGTATACTCCCTTGACGAATTGATTAATCGCTTCGATGACTGAAGTCGAATGCCGGCTTCGTTTCTTTTTGTGTATCAAATTGTTCGCGGGAAATTTTAAATTTGGATTTAGCTCGGAATTTTCAAAATCATTTGCAGTTTCAGACATTTTTTATTAATGATCATCGTGAAAGGGAAAATTGCTAACGTTGAATTTTTAATTCTTTCTACTCTACCGAAATTTTTTTTGTTATATGCATCTTTATAAATAACTTATCATAAAAAAATAAAACTAGTCTTATTTAATATTTTTTCATTTATTTATGTGCATAATGTTTAGTAATTTACCAAGCAAAAAAAAAATACAGTTTTATTAGACGTATCATCTAAGAACTAACTATCAAAATGGGTTAGGATAATCAGGATTTATAATTAAATTACTAAATGCTTGCTTGTTTTTTTCTACTGTTCAAATTCTGATGATTCAGCTAGCCGTTTCTATATTGTTTGTGAGAGTTCTTATCGAATTTATCGGGTTTTAAATAGAGATGTTATGTCATCGATTATTTCCAGACAAGTCTACTTTTTCAAGGTTATATATATAAATATACATATATATATTTTCTGGACAGGCAACATTTTAAAATGCGATAAATGCTTTAAGTATTAACTGGATAAATTGATCTAGCCATACACTATTTCTAACTTCGAAACACTTATTTTAATAGTTATATAGGTATACTGAAATGATAACTTCCTGAATTAACTAATCATTACCATTCATGCCATTAACTATGTAACTGAATGACTGCAAAGTTTCAATGATTTTTTTTTATTTGTCATTAAGGTAGTCCTTGAAATCATTTTTACATTGATAGAATGGCTGCTATTACATAAAAAAACAGGATTTTGTTAATATGAAAAAAAGGAAGAAAATAATTTATTAAAACGAAAACTCGCTAATTCTTTAAACAGAAAATAAATTATGCCAAAATTAAAGTACTTGGATTGCTATCTTAAAATAATTTACTGTCTATTAATAGTCTTATTTCAGTTTATTTTGGGAGTTTTTACTTTAAAACATTTTCTTGCCTTTGAAAGTTAGTTTAAATACCAAAAATATTTTTGTTTCACTCTTTGAGAAAAGCTGAATGTAAAGTTTAATGGTAACAGAAGTCGGAATTGGCTATACTGCGTCAAACTAAGCGGCATTATGTTTTCTGAATAAGCTGATCAAACCACTTTGTAAACTAAATGTAGCGCATAAGAAGAAAAAAGACGGGGGAATCACTGAGATATATCTGGGTGATATAGTTTGGATCACTTCGCCCAACAAGTTGCCAACTCATACAGATACCGGCCTGTTTGAATTCGATTGAATGCTACAACCTATCATCTTTGTTTACCAAAGACATCGAAAACCAGACCCTATATTTAGAAGGGCTTTTGCGAAATCCGAGCAAATTTGGGACGGTTGCAACTTTTTTTAAAAATTTTAAATAACTATAATTACTTTTAATTAAATTACAAGCAACTATTAATTGTAAGTATTTTGCTTAAGAAATTCTTTAAAAAAATTACATTTTTCTATTTAAGGAATACAAAATTGAAGGAATTTCGTAATTTTCTCAGTTACGTTAATTACTCAATTTGTTAAAAAAAATTCATTGCATTGTTAACGCGGTTATACTACCATTAATTTCAATGCAACACATACTTTTTCATTTTCTTCAAGAAATTCGCTGACATTTAAATTCGCTATCACAGGAATCTTTCACTTCAGGAAAAAACATATTCCATTATGCAATTTTTCAATTACAACTAAAATTTGTCATTAATCTCTCTTACGCCTCCTGTGACCCAAGTTTTAAATAAAGGCAGAAAATTCGATTTTTGCTTAAAAATATGCAGCTTAAAAGAAAGTAAACTCATTAATGCCATATTTTCTTTTTAAATAAATAAATTTAATAATTTATTTTTAAATTTTTAATTTTATATAAAAATTATAATTTTTTATTTTTAGCTCTTTTTACACATTATGGGATGCTTTTATAGTGTGCTTCACATTTGAGTCATGAAACAAAATCCACAAAACTAAAAAAAAAAGATTTTTATGTACCGTCAAACTCCCTAAAAGGACATTTGAATCCAATTTCTTACTTTTCATATAATTTTTCAGTGTTTTCAAACATTCAGACAAACGAGAGATAAATCAATTTTATTTTTACAAAGTTAATTTCGTTGTGAAGGCCTACAAACAGAAAAACAAATCTTAAAATTATTTCCTGAGTGGCGAAATTATACAAAATGTTGTCCAATATATTGGACGCTGGTTAATCGAACCTTTAGAAGTTGTCTTTACAGCACAAATTTTGGAAAGTGTTATTATTGCTTTAATCAAAATTTCGTATTCTATGTTATTCCAATTGCATTGCATCCTGATGCACTTAGACAAATATCCCTAAGCCTGGCAGAAAAGTAAATCGGCAGCACTTTAATCATAAATCCAAATTTGTCTATTAGAATCATATTTTAGACTTAAAGTGAATTTATTGCATAGTATGATGCATATTTATCATTTACGATGATGCATTATATACAAAATATACTTGTTTTTTGATGTACTTAAAAAATATTTTGATTTTTTTACGACTAAGTTTCAATGCAGAAATAAATGAAAGCAGTTTCACAGACAACAGCCACTTGATTATTTCATTGAAGTATCGTGTTTTGCATGCTTTTGATAGAAAATTGAAAATAAAAGATTTGTATTGAAATGTGTAAGTGATAATGTACTAAATATACTAAAAAAAATACATAGGTTTTACTGAATTTAAAACTTTCTTTTTAAGACAAACTGTGGATACTTAGTTTTGAAGTGATATAAATGTTATTGTTCCCATGTATAATGTTATAGTAACTATAACATTATGCATATTAACATAGCATCCACCTACCATATAATATTATGAATCTTCAAAACAAAATTCCCTAATTATCCATGCTTCAATCTTTTCTTTGATTTAGTCTCGTTTTGCATCTTCTAATACAGAAACTCCGATTTAATAGATAACATTTTTTTTTAATCAAATATTTTATATCTGCTGTAATATTAGCCTGGGGCTTAAATTTTATTCCGAAACTATTTCACGATCATGTAGTATTATTTGCCAACAATAATGCACAGATTTTTTCCGACTTTTTCTAATTTTAGCTTTTTACAAAGAAAAATGAACAATTAGAAAGTTTTTGTAGGTAAACATTTATTGAAACTGCATTTTATTTTAATTAATTACATGTCTTACTATGCAAGTAAAATGACCAGTTGAGATGTTTTAGCTTGTAGTTGTTATTAATATTGCAATTTCTACTTCCTCTAAGTCATATGACTATCTTAAGTTTTTATTAAAAAGTTCATCTGCTTAAGCTTTTTTTTTAATGTATTTTTAAACGATAATATAAATATTATTTTATCGCTTTTGAAAAAGAGTGTATTTATTTATATTGAATTTTTTTTAATCAAGTGGATGAATTTATTTAACTGATTGATTTAATTAATTATTAATTCGATTCATTTATTTAGTTATTTACATTAGCATAATCAACTTCAAACACATTTTTAACACTAGAAAAACGGAACATTGCTGTATAGTGTATACCTGGCAAGTTGTCAGAAGCTGACAGTCTGGCTCTTCCCAGATTTCTTGTGTGTAGATCAATTAGACATCCAAAATCTTGAAAATATAATCATAATTTAGTTAGAAATATATTAGAGACTTGGTCATCAAGATTCTATGGTATTCGATTCAATTTGATTAACGAAAATATTTGATTAAACGGAACATATGCCTTTTCAATTACACTTTTATATTAATTTCTTAGATAATTGAGTTCTTTCTCTTTAAGTAATACTTGATGACACGGGAGAAAGCTTTTTTTTTTTTTTAAATTAGACTCGGGTACCTTATACCTACTAAAGGGTACTGTATACCCAAACCTACCTGGGATTATGGGGTACCTATCAAAACAACTTAGGGTCTAGTTTGGCCTCTCCCGTCATTCTAAGCATAAGGTTCTACATATAAGTTCTTATCAGACTAACACATGATTAAGTAGGTACTTAAATTGGATCAAATTAGAAAAAGTCAGAAATACTGAATACTTTCAGTAAGTTTACTTTTGAGGCCGACTGAACTGTGTAGGGGTCATGGAACTGGCCTTACATCAGAAAGGTTCTTGGTTCGAATTCCGGGCAAGGCATGGATGCTCTTTCATTGTCAGTACCATCTGTCCTTACTGCGAGAGCAATATTGGCCTACCCGATATTGGCTCTCCTGAAAGAGTGACCAACAAACTTGCCCTATAAATGTCCTAATTGACGAAATATTAACACAGGTGGGCATTGGAAATTTAAAAAAAAAGTTTACTTTTGAATTACAGAACAATGAAAAGTGAGAGGGAACAATCTGGCATCAGCCGCCTTTATAATGCTAAAGGCGTCTTTGTTTCTGATGCATTTTATATAATCAGGGAGAGTGGGGTCAATTGTAACAGGGTACGATTGTAACAGAGCAAAAATTTCGAGTGTCGGCTTCTAGATTTGATTCCTAGGCGGCGCACCAAGTGTATTTAATAAATCTACATGTACACCCCTGCTGGCAACCATTTTTATGTACTTTTGAAAGAGTTACATCACAAAAGATATTTTCACGCTATGTAAGTACTTTTTTTGGTATTAGAATATTATATTGTAACAAAGTAATTTTGTTTAAACAAATAAAAATTATTAACCGAATATGTAAGTGGACACCTTAATTAACAAATCAATAAAAAAAATTAGTTTTGTTAATTAACTAGCATTGTTTTTAACAAATGAAGCTGAAATGGCATCTTGGCGACGATTGTAACAATAAGTAAAGGGACGATTATAACAGCTGAAAATAATCTTATGTTTACAAACCATTACTGAACTCTTTAAGAACCACCAATAGTTTCTTNTTATTTTATTTTATTTTATTTTATTTTATTTTATTTTATTTTATTTTATTTTATTTTATTTTATTTTATTTTATTTTATTTTATTTTATTTTATTTTATTTTATTTTATTTTATTTTATTTTATTTTATTTTATTTTATTTTATTTTATTTTATTTTATTTTATTTTATTTTATTTTATTTTATTTTATTTTATTTTATTTTATTTTATTTTATTTTATTTTATTTTATTTTATTTTATTTTATTTTATTTTATTTTATTTTATTTTATTTTATTTTATTTTATTTTATTTTATTTTATTTTATTTTATTTTATTTTATTTTATTTTATTTTATTTTATTTTATTTTATTTTATTTTATTTTATTTTATTTTATTTTATTTTATTTTATTTTATTTTATTTTATTTTATTTTATTTTATTTTATTTTATTTTATTTTATTTTATTTTATTTTATTTTATTTTATTTTATTTTATTTTATTTTATTTTATTTTATTTTATTTTATTTTATTTTATTTTATTTTATTTTATTTTATTTTATTTTATTTTATTTTATTTTATTTTATTTTATTTTATTTTATTTTATTTTATTTTATTTTATTTTATTTTATTTTATTTTATTTTATTTTATTTTATTTTATTTTATTTTATTTTATTTTATTTTATTTTATTTTATTTTATTTTATTTTATTTTATTTTATTTTATTTTATTTTATTTTATTTTATTTTATTTTATTTTATTTTATTTTATTTTATTTTATTTTATTTTATTTTATTTTATTTTATTTTATTTTATTTTATTTTATTTTATTTTATTTTATTTTATTTTATTTTATTTTATTTTATTTTATTTTATTTTATTTTATTTTATTTTATTTTATTTTATTTTATTTTATTTTATTTTATTTTATTTTATTTTATTTTATTTTATTTTATTTTATTTTATTTTATTTTATTTTATTTTATTTTATTTTATTTTATTTTATTTTATTTTATTTTATTTTATTTTATTTTATTTTATTTTATTTTATTTTATTTTATTTTATTTTATTTTATTTTATTTTATTTTATTTTATTTTATTTTATTTTATTTTATTTTATTTTATTTTATTTTATTTTATTTTATTTTATTTTATTTTATTTTATTTTATTTTATTTTATTTTATTTTATTTTATTTTATTTTATTTTATTTTATTTTATTTTATTTTATTTTATTTTATTTTATTTTATTTTATTTTATTTTATTTTATTTTATTTTATTTTATTTTATTTTATTTTATTTTATTTTATTTTATTTTATTTTATTTTATTTTATTTTATTTTATTTTATTTTATTTTATTTTATTTTATTTTATTTTATTTTATTTTATTTTATTTTATTTTATTTTATTTTATTTTATTTTATTTTATTTTATTTTATTTTATTTTATTTTATTTTATTTTATTTTATTTTATTTTATTTTATTTTATTTTATTTTATTTTATTTTATTTTATTTTATTTTATTTTATTTTATTTTATTTTATTTTATTTTATTTTATTTTATTTTATTTTATTTTATTTTATTTTATTTTATTTTATTTTATTTTATTTTATTTTATTTTATTTTATTTTATTTTATTTTATTTTATTTTATTTTATTTTATTTTATTTTATTTTATTTTATTTTATTTTATTTTATTTTATTTTATTTTATTTTATTTTATTTTATTTTATTTTATTTTATTTTATTTTATTTTATTTTATTTTATTTTATTTTATTTTATTTTATTTTATTTTATTTTATTTTATTTTATTTTATTTTATTTTATTTTATTTTATTTTATTTTATTTTATTTTATTTTATTTTATTTCATTTTATAACCTTCGTTGAACAGCCGACCCAATTTTCAGTTTACGTCTACCGATATTCAACTCCGTATCCTTGTAATTTTGAAACCAATCCAGAAGACAAGGAAACACCTGTAATAAGGATTGGGAGAAATTTACCTTCGTGGAGGACTTTTTGAGGGAACTAACCCTCATTTGCGTTGAAACCGTGAGAACTCCCATGGCTAGCCTGACAGCAAAGGGACTCTAACCCATGATTCGTCTACCACTGAAGACATTTTACGTCAGCTCTGCAGTCGGTGCTGGCCTGGTGCGGAGTTCGACCCAACCAGCCATTGCCGGGATTCAAACCCGGTTCACCTCATTGGGAGGCGAGCACTCTTTCTCCTGAGCCGCCACGGCTCCTATGGTTCAATTTAAACTAAAATGTGACTCAAATTAGCACCTTAGTTTGCGAAATATTAGGATTCAAGTTACCGATATTGTACTTGCATTTCGATCCCATCAGTGACAGAAGAATTTTAAATGGTTATTAAGTATTTAAAAATTATTAACTGTGGGAGGGAGACATTTGTTTTTTTTTTAACTCCTTTTTTCTCATTCTATTAAAGGTATAATTTTGGAGGGTGGTTTAGGAAAACCTCTCCCCTCCCCCCAAACATACGAAATTCATAAATAATATTTAATGAGTGGAGGAAGAAGAAAAAAACTTCGCCAAACATTTTTTTCTTTTAGTCACAAAAAATACAAGTTGCTAGAATCTTACGAAATTTCATTTCTCTGACTTTAAAGCAAACAAAATGTTTTTAACTCGACTTGTTTTTTTAAATTTTTTATTTTGCCCTCAAGCGTCCCATTCCTTTTTTCCGTTCCATCATATTCTGGAAACTCTTTTCAAACAATTTTGACCTTGAAAAAAGGCAAAAATGTTTTACGACAGAAATTAATAATTTAGAAATAAGGATCATTAAAATTGCATTGGAATGCTTTTCTCATTTGTTTAAATTTTATAAATTTCAATATTTAAAAGACAGAAACAGAAATGGCAAAAGGGAAGAACGTTAACGGGACCAAAACGTCCTGCTTCGCATGTTTTTGTTCAATATTGCACTGATTTTTCTAAAATTGCAATCAGCTATAAAACGTGTCGTATTTTCCAGAAACGTTGATTTCAACATCAAGCGCAACACCGAAATCAATCAACTGATTGATATAGATTTGGTTACGGGTTCTCTAATGAATTTTTTTTTTTCGCTTACCTCTATTTTGCCAAGGATTGATTTTTTTATTATATGCTACCCCATTACCATAGAAAACAAGGAAACTTTCTGCCCCTCCTTGCTGTCCTAAGATCCTTGCTGACCGAATATTATTTTGAGATGGCCACAAACAATCAAATTCTGGCCATCACATTTTATTTTATCGAGAACTAAATTCAAATATTCTTAATATTCCTAAATGAACAGGATATCCCACGGGTATTTTATTTTATTTTATAACCGTCGTTGTGAACAATCGACCCAATTTTTTGCATTTACGACTGCTAATGTTCAACTCCATAGCCTTGTAATTTTGAACCAAACCTAGAAGACAAGGAAACTCCTGAATCAGGTATTGGGAGAAATTTGCCTTCGTGGATTACTTTTTAATTGAACTGACTGGCATTTGCGCTACAAGCAGAGGATATCCACGAAAATCTTTCCCGGTTAGCCTCAAAGCAAGGGGACTCTAACTCATAATCCGTCTACCACTGAGGATATTTTACGTCATCACTGTGTTCGGTACGAACCGGGTGCGGAATTCGTATCTATCAGTCATCGCTGGGATTCAAACCTGGTTCACCTCATTGGAAGGGGAACGCCATATACTCTGAGCCAACCACGGCTCTCCCATTTGTATTTTATTCTACCTTATAACCATCGTCGAACAGCCGACCCAATTTTGGGTTTACGACTATTTACGTTCAACTCCTCAGCCGTTTAATTTTGAACCCAATTCAGAAGACAAGGTAACTCTGGATCAATTTTTGCGGCTTTCGTAGAGGTTTCTTTGGTGGAACTAACCCACACATGCTTTACGTGGAAAAGAAAACCACGAAAACCCCCACGTCAGTATATCTTATGTCAGCACTGTGGTCTGTGCGAGCCGGGTGTGGAATTGGTATCGACTAGCCATCGAACCCGTCTCGCTTTCATTGGCAGGCGAATGCTCTATCCCCTGATATTTTCCCACTGTCAGGAAAAGCAATTTTGAGGCTCATTTTCAGCATTTGGAAAACTGAACAGGTCAATGAACACCGCCCACATCTCAATATATTTTTTATGAGAACAACATGTATCGTATAATCCAAAGAAAAATTATTAATTAATTACTTATTAAATAAAACCTTTTTTAACCGAATTAAAAATCGAATATCACTACAAGTCACTAATATAAGCCACGTTCAGTATCAAAATTTGAGAGCGCCCGAAGAAAAGTATTCTTGAAGGTCGTGGCAATCCTGTCATTATTTTAATTTACTTTAAGTAAGCGCCTTTCGTGTTGCGTCTCCTGTCACGTTATTTACGCCACTTCAGAAATTGTTCTTATTAAGAAAAAGCATATTTGAGGAAAACAAACGAAGGAGCCGTTTGATGATGCTCGCTTCTTCAGAAAGTTACGAGATTTTTTTTCCAAATTAAAAGAAGAAGAAAAAAAAAAAGGAAAATTTGTGGCAGAGATTTTTTACGAAACGCTGTATGATATTTAGCAAAATATTAATAAATATGTTATTGAAGTACAAAATAATTGTAAATAGTATTTATGAAATAAAATAAGAAAGTGAAAATTAATGAAAATGAATTCACTCTCGAACAAAGGCGTGTGTATACCCCAGGTTAACAATTAGCTTAAAAGGCCCTTAAAAAGCGTATGTCAGTACAGAAGTGACTTAGAAAAAAAAGACAAATGTCTCAGGGGATAAGGCGTTCGCCTTCTAATGAGGTGATGAACCGGGTTCGAATCCCACCGATTGCTAGTCGATACGAATTCCGCATCCGGCTTGCACTGACCACAGTGCTGACGTAAAATATCCTCAGTGGGAGGCGGATGATGGGTTAGAGTCCCTGTGCCGTGAAACTAACCGCGGGAGGCTTTCGTGATTTTCTTCTCCATGTAACGCAAATGCGGGGTAGTTCCACCGAAAAGTCCTCCACGAAAGCAAATTTCTCCCAATACTTCATATAAAAGATCCCTTGTCTTCTAAACTAGATTCAAAATTACAAAACTACAGAGTTTAACATTAGTAGTCGTAGACCCAAATAATGGGGTCGGCTGTTCAACAATTTGTTATAAAATAAAATAAAATTCTAATTCAATATTTTAAAGAGCCGCGATGGCACAGTGGTAAGGGTACTGACCTGTCATTGTGAAGAACTGAGATTCGATTCCCAATGGTGACTTGAAGCTCACCCATCTTCAAATCGATGAGTATTAGCTTGTCAGGGAAGTAAGAGTGGGTTGTGCTCAGTGCTGACCACTTAATCTTCATGAACCCCCTGGCCCACAACGGGCTGTTGCGGGAATGCTTAACCTCACTTAAATATTTTAAACTCATATATGGTACAGAAATTCTTTTATGGTTAAAAAAAAATTCTTATTTCCAATAAATATTTTCTTAAATAAAAAGAATATTTTAATTTTAGTTATTGTATCAGTTAGAGTAGGTGTGCACAATCTTTTTGAGTGAAGGGCCACTTGCACAGCAAGTTAACTATCGAAGGACAGTATGCATATTTAGTCATGTTGGTGGCAAATATAATAATTTTTATCTTGTAATTGGTGCTCAGAACAATAAATATTTTCATCAGTAAACTTAGTAACATATTTTCCTAAAATTGAATACTTTAATTATTAAAATTCATTCAGTAAAAAAACTTAATATTTTTTATTTTTCTGAAAATATTTTTATTGTTCTGCTGATATTTTAGGAAAAGAGATGTTATAACTCTAACAAAAAAAAGTAGAATGCTCATAGAATAAATGTGTAAACAAAACTACATATATATTTTAATGAGTAATATAAATTTTAACTTTATTTAAAAAAATTTCATAATGTTTAGGCAAAAATTTAAACTTAACTACCAAAAATTTAAACTTAACAACTTACAGTACATATTAAGATTCAATATTTTGTGAAGAGAAATTACGAAGATTCTCAATTTTTACTTCACAAAGAAAAAAAAATTGTGTTTAGGAGCTCTCGCGGGCCGCACATCAACAGTCGGCGGGCCGCATGTGGCCCTCGAATGGCAGGTTGTGCACCCCTAAGTTAGAGTATTCAGAACGGTAAGAATTATAATAGTCTTAAGAATAAAGTTTTAATAATTTTATAATATCATTATTAAATTCGTTTGAAAATCATAGTATTTTCTTCATAAAATATTTTGCCTGAGTCAAATATTCCATTCAATTTTTACTTCACAGAAGAAAAAAAATTGTGTTTAGGAGCTCTCGCGGGCCGCACATCATGAGTTGCCGGACCGCATGTGGCCCTCGAATGGCAGATTGTGCACCCCTAAGTTAGAATATTCAAGACAGTAAGAATTATAGTAGTCTTAAGAATAAAGTTTTAATAATTTCAGACTATCATTATTAAATTCGTTTGAAAATCATAGCTTTTTCTTCATAAAATATTTTGCCTGAGTCAAATATTCCGTTCAATTTTTACTTCACAAAGAAAAAAAATATTGTGTTTAGGAGCTCTCGCGGGCCGCATGTGGCCCACGAATGACAGATTGTGCACCCCTAAGTTAGAATATTCAGAACATTAAGAATTATAGTAGTCTTACCCCTTTTGAAGGCCGTGGTAAGTATGCTTACCACCATGTTTTACCACTTTTAATTTAGGTTTCCATTTTTCAATAACTTCAGCTTTCTTGAAGTGAGTTTGAATAAAATTGGTAACCTTTGTCACTTTTAAAAAAAGTATAAAAGTTATAAAATACATAATTCCTTTTGAAGTTTGTAGCATTTAAGGAATTTATTTTATAAATAAAGAAAAATAAAAGTCAGTAAGTTCGTAATCAGTCATGTTAAATATATTTACCACCAAAAAAATGGCATTTTTATAAACTAAATGAGTTTCTTTTTTTTTAATATCAATTACTGTTCTTGAAACAATTTCAATTCCAAAAATACTTTAATTTACCTTTACTAGAAATAAAGGGCCCGTTAAAGGGTTAAGAATAAAGTTTTAATAATTTCATAATATCATTATTAAATTCGTTTGAAAATCATAGCTTTTTCTTCATAAAATATTTTGCCTGAGTAAAATATTCTGTTCAAAAAAATGTTTTTAATATAATCATGCAATAATAAATTTGAAAAATAATTTACAGGACAAACGTTTACAGGGCAAATCCCCTTTCTGAAGTTATTGCCCACTTTATCCTAGCGTCATAAGTTTAAGTATTGTGTAACTTTCTCCTTTTAATTTCTAAAACAAATAAAAGGACAATTTTAAGGTGTCATTCACTTAGGGGTTTTCCCTGAGGAACGAATATTCTAAAATGCAAGAAACACCCTTCCAACAGAACTGGATACAAAGTAACGTTAGAACAAAGACAGACGGACTTCCATAATCATTACGTGCTCTTCCAAGGTTTCTAGTAATTAGTAAAGAATACAGGGGCCCCGCGTGAAAGGTCAAGGGAAGAAGAAGTCTTCTGTCTTGAGGTTTTTAGGCGGGGGAAATCCAACCTGCAGCGATGGTGTTTTCATTGACAGATTTAGAGAGCAAGATTATGAAAGTTCTTTTTTTCTCCAGATAGTTTAAGTTCACTCATGCGATCAGAATACGTTGGCGCGTATTTACTTTCACTTAAAACCTTTTGTTATTGTTGTTTGTTGCAATGATAGATTAAAAAAGAGAGCTTATTGTCGGTGTAATATTGTGAAAAACAATTCATAATCGAATTTTTGTGAAATGAAATGATTATGATCAAAAAAGAAGGGAACACATATGCAATGAAAATTGAGTTTTATGATTTTGATGTTGAAAAGGATGATTTTATTTTGAATAATGTTTACTGACAAAAAGATGTTAAAATTTAAGAAGAAAACAATGCTGGTTGTTGCAGTAATAAATAAGCAAAGTTCGATAGGAAAGGTTTTTGATCTAGCTGCCGTCTTATAATGCGAGGTAGCTAGATTTTGGTATGATGTAGCATAGTGACATTTTATTTTATTTAATAACCGTCGTTGAACAGTCGACCCAATTTTGGGTTTAAGCTTAACCCCGTCCCGCCCCCGTAAGGGGGCATCCGGGGACACCCCGAGAGTTCAAAGTGAGCGCAACAGTTCAATTACGTAAGCAAACATATTCAAAATTTTCAAATTAGAGTTTTAACAAATAGGTAGAATATTAAATATGAAATCCAGAAAACAGTGCTACTTAGAAGCAAACAAACATTACAAAGAAAATAAACAGTAACAATCAGAAGAGATATTGATGTCGCATCTTCAGTAGGGGGTGCATAGGTAATAAAGGGAAACGATTTCACATGGAAAATATAGGATGTTCGTAACTCAGAATTTAAGGCTATTAATGCTCAACTCAGTAGCCTTGTAATTTTGAACCCAATCCAGAAGACAAGGAAACTCCTGGATCAACTATTGGGAGAAATTTTCCTTCGTGGAGGACATTTTTATGAAACTATCCCGCATTTGCGTTTCATGTAAAGGAAGACCACGAGTTCCTCCCACGGTTAGCTTGACGGTAAGGAGACTCTAACCCATGATCCGTCTACCACTGAGGATATTTCACGTCAGCACTGTGGTCGGTGTTATCCGGATGCGGACCGTATCGATTGGGATTCGAACCCAGCTCGCCTTATTGGAAGGCGAACACTCTACCCCTTGAGCCATCGAGACTCTCATCTTTTAATTTAATTTTATTTCATATCCGTCATTGAACAGCCGACCCAATGTTTACGACTACTACTGCTCAACTCGTCCTTCTAATTTTGAACCAATCCAGAAGACAAGGAATCTCCCAGATCAGTACCCCCAGAGGTATTGATTTGTTATGAAAACATGGAGGACTTTGCGACTCGACAGAGTTAACGTGCATCAGTCACCATTTACTACACGGGGAGTCTTTAGCCGGCGGGGATCGAGCCCATGAACTCATGGACATGGGCCCAGTGCCCTACCAACCAGGCTATCCCGGCCCTCATCTTTCAATTGTAATATACTAGTACTGCAATTACTAAAATGTACCTATAATATTACGGTCACCTCTAAATTTTAACCGTAATACCATTATCAACCGCAATACCTTTGTCATCTATAAAATATAACCTTAATATTATTGTCAACTTTGAAATATACTCATTTTTTAAATTATTTTGATAATACTAGATTCATGTCTAAAATGAACTCATAATACCAATTTCTATTTTTTCCGTCAAATAATAGAATTTTAAAGTAATGGAGGACATTGAAAAGATATAATCTAAAATTCAAAAAATTATTATAACATTCAGAAAATTAAATTTTGGTTTTATTAGCTGTGGGTCCTTATTAACTTTGACAATTTCTTTCAATAGAGTGAAGAATCAATCTTTACACCAAAAATTGTAATTAACACATTTTAGAATAATTATTAAATAATAAGAATAAAAATTAATAAATAATTTTGAAAAATGCAAAAAAAAAATTTGAAATCTTTAAAATGCTTCCAATTATGTATTAAAATATTATATATTAATCGTATATTATTTTCTTTTGGCACAATGCATTTAATGAGAAAAAAATTTATTAATTCAACCCCAACGAAACAATAATGCCTCACATTATTTAAGCATATAAATAAAAACTCCATTAATCAAGCATAATTTGCTTGATAAATTTCCTTTTCAGCATTTTTATTTCTTTTTTCATGCATTTTTACGTTAAACAGGCATATTATTTTAATATTATATCTCAAATTAATGAATTACTTCAGAAATCTTTACTGATTTCAAGTTTTTAATCAGATTTACCTCAAGTAATGACGCCAACTTGTAGAACTCGATTACGCATTTATATTTGTAGAGAATGCTGTGGGCTTGAACAATGAGAGAATTAAAGAGAATTTCTAGTTCTTTAATTTGTTAAGTCAAAATTATTATTATTATAATTATTTTGATTAAATAGATATATAGAGATTTTTTCTTATTGTTTTCCTCCATTTTCTTTTAGCGATGCTTAAAAACGTTGACAAATGATAGAAAACCCGTTATTAATGATTCATGTACCTTTTATTATTTATGTGTAATGCTAGAGGGAATGTTTGATTTCAAGACTAATGTCTTTTGTGTATGTATAATAGTATCTTTTTACGTTGTTTTGAATAGAAAAAAAAATTTTTTTTTAATCGTTAGCAATAAATGTTGGAATGATGCATGAAAATGAGCTTTACTTGGAGAAATGTTGTTTTTGTGTTTGGGAAACCTACATTTTGGTTTTTTACTTTTTATAGATTTGAAAACCCCTTTTTTCCTCCTGTTCTCTTACGTTTTGAGAATCCCATTTTTCTATTTTTATTTATTTATTTATGTTTTGCCTTATTTTGTGCATCTGTAACTCGTATTTTTGTGCTTTTTATCATTTTTGTTTTGGAAATATATTTTTCTGTGCTTCGACTCTTTTTTTTTTTTTTTTTTTTTTTTTTTTTNTCATGTTTCTGTGTTTTTCTTCTTTTTCGATTCAGAAAAATTTTTTGTGTATCACTTTTCATTTTGAAAAAAATTTTGTGCTTCTCTTTTTGTTTTAAAACCACGTATTTTGTGTTTTTTTTTTTTTTTTTCNACGTATTTTGTGTTTTTTTTTTATTTTTTCTCTTTTTCGATTTGGATACATATATTTTTGTGCTCTCTTTTTCTTTAGGAAATCCATGCTTTTGTTTTTGTTTCAACAACAAAAAAAAAAGTTTTATCTTCTTTTTTTTACTGCCGCGGCTGAGTTCTTAAAAAGGAGGAGACTCGCTGTTCTGCTAGAATTAAAATTACCCATGATTTCAATTATTTTTCCTAACTACTTTATGAAAATATTTTCAAAGTTGTTGTTTGTTTGTTTTTCGTATTTTACAGCTTTTTTTAGGTGCAAAATCCATTTTATCAAATTTAAATTAACCTTTTACATTTAATTAAACAACTTCTACTAACAACTAAACAACTTTTTTTTTTTGGAAACCAGTTTTTTTTTTTTCATTTTAGAAACATTTTCGTGCCTCTCTTTTGGATTAGTAACCACGCATTTAGTGTTTTTCTTTTTTCTTCTTCTTTTTCTTTCTTTTTTTTCTTTCTTTTTTTTTCTTTTTCGCTTCGGATACATATATTTTTGTGCTTCTCTTTTTGTTTAGGAAATCCACGTTTTAGTGGATTTTGTTTAAAAATACGTCCTATCCTTTTTTTACCTAGTGTCACGGCTGAATTCTAAAAAAAATGTGACTCTTAAGAATTAAAATTACACATGATTTCCCAGCTTGTTCTTCGCCTTTTCCAAATGAAAAAGAATTTTGACTGTAATTCTTTATTGTAATAGATTTCTTTTTTACTGATGTGAAAAATTCCAATTTGATGATGATGATTTTTTTATTTTTTTTACGAATGCAGTTGCATTTTTGAGAATACAATTGCGAAAATACTTTTTTATTTTAGAATCTTACAGAATTTTACAATCAGCTTGAGTTTTCCTCATTTTACATAGACGTTCTAAATTTTGCAGATTCTTCTATTTTTTTCAAAAAAAGAAAGAAAAAAAAACAACTTTGAAATCAGGCTAACATAAGCATTAATTTAAAAAAAAATGCAGCACATTAAGATGAAATAAAAAAAAGCAGACGATAAATTTGGAACTTTTTCTTTATTTTTACCAGAGTGCCTTTTTAATGTTTTCATATAATATTAATTTAAAGTAGTTTTATGTTCTTTTTATAACTTATTCATAATGACTGTCTCGGAAGCAATTTTAATATAAATATGAATATTTCGAAGGAAAAAAATTTTATGGTGTCTTAAAAAACGTATAATGGCTTGATCAATGGGTAACCAGTATTCGCATTAATGCGATCACAATTTTCTCTCTTTTGGAATTAATCGTTATTATATTCTTTTCTTTTATTCATTTTGAGCTGAAGCCAGCCAGAGATTTTCGAAATCTCATTGAAAATTAAGAGTCTAATCATGTGATTTTTCTGACTAATCAGACGGCACCATTCAGGAACTGTCTTAGACCATAATGTTTTTGTTATTTAAAGAAATATTTCTAAAAATAGCGACTTAAGCGCTAATAGATAAGGCAATAATTACTTTTTTATTTTTCCAGGTAGCACTTGTTCTCCTTTTAACGAATTCATATTTTCTCATGTGCTATCCTTCACCATGGAGAACATACAAACCAGTGTTTCTCCCTGGACCTCAATTTTGTCCGGATACTGGCAGGACTGTCTGCACAAGTGTGGAATACTATCCAGCGTAATGATACATTTTATTATTTTTACAAACTATATGTGTACATGTGATTTCTTAATTTTTTTTTGCGAAAATTCTTAGTTTATACTTAAAATAGTTTTTTTTTTTTAAAAATTAACCAAATGCTTAGTTTTTTTTTCTTTTTGAATTGCAGAAAAAAATCCACTTTCGACAAAAAACCTATTATGTAAAAATATATATCATGTAAATGTCATTTAACGAGTTTTTTTTCCATTAAAATCGGGAGTTCTCGAAGCTTCTAAAAATAACAAGGATGCAAAGCTTAACATTTATAGCCGTACATTCGTTATAGATTAACTATTACTAACAGATTATTAAAAAAAAATTACCTCCAACTTTTTCAACTCTGTATACTGTCGCAACTGTTACATGAGCAAACTTATATAAAAGTTTCTCGACCGAACATAACTTTTTTTTATTTTTTAAATAACAAGGGGGAGGGGGAAATACTGGTTTTATGAGCGAGAAAGCAAATAGAGAACTAACGTTCTAACTTCGGCTTAACGGTTTTGTGTTTTTAAAAACGATATGTCTTCGTTTTTTTATTTTTATTATTATTTATTTATTTACATTGTAAAACTTTTAATAGCTTTGTCTGTTTCACAATAATTAACACTTGACCGCGATTTTAGAAGAGAAGGATTTTTATTAGTATTCTAAATAAACTTTTAAACACATCTGTGTAATACTTCATTTTCTAATCACTTTTAACGACGTGATCTTTATTTTTTGTTGTTTAACCTAACCGTGAAGAGTGAGGTGTTAAGTTCTGAACGTGACCTGCATATCCTTGCAAACAATAAAGTTGCTTTTGGAACAACGGAAGACGATGTTGCAGTAGTCTCTTGTTCACCTGCTGACTTTTTTTTTCTTCATTCATTATTAATTCTTCGTATTATTCTTTACTTTTTTTTTCATTTGCTTTTATGTATCATCATTCCGCTGTCATCCATAATAGCAGACGATTATAGAAAGAAAGTTTTATTCACTGGATGGTCTATTTTAAATTTTGTCTGACAGAATTATGTTATTTGTCTATCTTTTTTTAATTAAATCGTTTGATTTATAACGTTGTATACTCGTAAAATAAATTTCATTAAAAGGCAAGTTCTTTTCTGTTGTTTGTGGGAGCAATTTAGATTTATTTTAAATTCTCATTCAAACTAAAACAATTTTAATTTAAGTAATTTTATATAATATTTAATCTTTTTTAAATAGCATATTTCGACAGTATGCTCATGTGAAGGCATTTTTCTAAAATTATGAATTGAAAACCATAGAAACGATAAATCTGCCGCACTACATATATCTTCGTAAATTTAAATTTATCTGCGACCCTAACACACTCAGACAGGAAAGATTATTATTGTGAAAATTAAACTTAATGTATCATACATGTTACATAATTTGCAAATATAAGGTACTTTACTTATTCATAAAAACTTCATTTTGTTTAAATTTAAGTTGAATTTCATACTATGATGATAAAAAAATGGAATAAATAATTGCCTGCACTTGTTTAAAAAACGCAACTCTCGTATATAAATCGCGCGTTTATCACTTTTTTGCCGTACTTTTCATGTCAATTGCATTATAAATCCAAGTTGGTTTTCAATAATTTTTGCAGCAGTTTCTGCAATGCATTCTTACGTAGTTTTAAAAATTCCAATTTTTATTACGGCATGCGAATTTTAAATTACGTATTTAAATAGTTACTTATTACCGTATTTTATTCATAATAATTTCATTGTAAATTTAATCAGTTTTTATTGTTGTTGTAAATGTTGTATTGCTATGTTTTTCGTGATTTCGACGATTCCGTTTCTTTAGTTACGATATTAATACGACACGCGAATTTCCAATCGCAAATTCATGTAATCACTATTTGATGCAATTTGTTTGTGCGTATTTCATCGCAAATATTTATTTGTGTAAAAAGCTATTTTTTCGTAGTTTTGGCAGTTGGCACTATGCATTTGTACGCGGCATTTAGAATATCATTATTTTAATTCAATGTTATTGTACCATGAAGAAATCGAAAATTTGAGGAAAACGCTAGCTTTTAAACTGCGTAATATTTGAAATGCTTAATATTTGTAATTTATTTTATTGCAAATTCTTTTTTAGCTTAGGTGATTTCTTTAGGAAAAAGCTAAAGAGGAAATGTTTTCTATTTAAATTCTTAAAGCCTCTAATAATTCAAGTAATACAAATAATATCTGAAAAATAATGTTAAAATATAAAAGTTAAAATATTGAGAAAATATGGAAAATAATAAAAAATAATGACAAAAGAAGAAAAATTATTAAAATTATTTTTTAAAAGTATTTAAAAAAATATATTTTATTTATCTAAAAAAAAATTATTAAAAATCCGGAAAGCAAAATTTAACTTATTTAAGTTATTTATGTTATCTGAAAATTACTTATTTAAGTTGTCTAAAAATATGTTATTGAGTGTACTGATAAAAGAAATCAGTTCTTAGAACACTAATGTTTAATCATATTTGCCGCTAACATAAGTAAATATGATTGCGGCCCTTTGTTGATCTACCTGCTGTGCAAGTGGCTCTTCACTCAAAAAAGTTGTGGTGCTTTATTAAATAAAATTGCAATTTAGTAATTTTTAAAATGCTTATGAGTAAATAGTTATATAATGTTTATTCTAATAGATGAATAATTGATGTTCTAATTCTTTCTTCTTTATTTAAAGTTGTATCCAGTAAATATCGTATCGTAATCGTAAATCGTAAGGCAAAAACACCGGAGACACTATGCCCAAATACATTGATATAACAAAAAGGGATTACGTTTTTCCTCCTACAATATTTATGTTTTCTTAGTTTCACCAGGATATTTGAAAAATAAAAAAATTTGATAGCTTGCGAATTAAGTTCTTTTTTGTCCCCAGGGTGACAATCCTAAAAAAATGTTGCAATACGGACATTTAGGAAGTCATCGAAGATAAATGAAAAGAGAAAGACAACAATATTCAAATAATTCACAAACAGGAAATGTGACTGTTCCAAATTTAGTTCATTCAATCTGTTTTTATTCATTCTTGAATACATGAAGAAGAAAAAATGTATATCTATGTGACATCCATTAACATTGAAGGAAATGGATTTTGCAAAAACATCTTCTTTGGAAAGACGTCTATTTTGAATGTATAACCAGATTGCATTAAAAATAGTGTGAAAATGCGACACTTTAATAGCTCTTAACGCAGACAAATAGAATAGCAGACTGTGATTTAAAAAAGTGGACATCCGTGTTTAACTGCTTATTTAACAAGTCAAGGAAGTAAGTTAACAAACATCAAGACGGAAAAGAGCAAAAACTGGCGAGAAAATCATTTTCTTCTAACTTATTTTCGTGAAAAGTAAAATAACTATAACTTCCAAGATATTTTTTTAACAGTTATGAACGCATTGACTGTTTCTTGACCGAATAAATAATGATGAATTGTTTATTATTAAGAGCTTATTTTGCTTTTCCCGAAAATCAGCTAAAATTGAAATTGGTTTCACTACTAGTTTTTTTCCTTTTTCAATCTCGCTTTCCGGCTTTAGTCTAGAAGGGGTACATTTAACTAACAGGGGGTACATTTTAACTAAATAGTTCGATGGAGCATGAAGATTACAGTTTTCACCGTATAACGGACAGTCTCTTGTATATAAACACGAAACTAAAAGAAATTGAGTACTTTTCGGTTAGCTAGGAACAAGGAAATTCTGCTTGTTTTTTCTTAGTTTTTTTTTATTTAATTTTTTTTAAAATTATTTAATTTTAAAATGTCAAAAAAAAGTTGGTGGTCTACATTTTTTTGGTGACTTTTGTGCCCGGCGACTGCATTTTTGGCGACTTCTACGATTATGCCCGAATAACCGAAAAGTTCACGAAATTGAAATACCTCTAGATTTTTTAGTTTCACTGTGGTTGTTATTTTAACAAGTGGTTGTTATTTTGTACGCATAACATATTTTTCTCATGTTTCAAATGCATTTTAATTATTTGATGGAAACATGTTTAAAAAATGAAAACTCCAATCGCTCAGTTGAATATTGAAATTACAGCAAGAGATTGCTAGTTTTCCTTTTAATTTTTTTTAAAATTCAACCAAGATGTTTCACTAAGATAAATGTATCTGAGAGTTTACGAATCATGTTTTATATTTGTATAAGCCCAAAAAATGCTAATGAACTTTGAGGAAATCGCAGAAGATAAATGAAGGGAGAAGAACAACAATACCCAAATAATTCACGAACAGGAAAAGTGACTGGTCTAAATTTAGTTCATTCAAACTGTATTAATTCATTCTCGAAAAACAGTCTTCAAAAAAGTTATAAAAAAATATCCATATCTATGCGACATCCGTCCCCACTGGAGGAAACGGATTTAAAAAAAAAACAAGTATCTTCCTTTTCCTTTAAAAAGACATCTTTTCGAATATATACCCGGATTTTACTATAAATATTATGAAAATGCGACACATTAACAGTTTTTACCGCAGACAAGTAGGACAGCAGACTGTGATAATAAAAAAAAATTGGGCATCCGTATTAACTACCTATTCAACAAGTCCAGAAGCGTCTTCCTTAGGTGGCTTGAAAGAACACGAAGGAAATTGTTTTTAAACAAGGGACAGACTGTCCCTTGTTTATAAACAAGGAGCTTTACGAGATTGAAAGTACCTCCGGGTTTTAAGTCTCACTTGTCAGAAACGTGAGGTTTTCACCTCTTATTTCCTTATTTTAGATGATCATTAGTTTTTTTTTTCTATCTTCTTGAAGACGTCTTGAGTAACATTTCACGGCGGTGTCGTAAAAACGACGTTGACCTTCTTTTCACTCAAAAAACCACAAAGAATACATTTCCTATGGGATAGATCAGCTGAAGAAAAACCTACGCGAAACAAAGATAAATTTGCCCTCGTTTTTGTTTGAGGGCTGCTAAAATGATTAAACAATTTGAATAATCATGCTCTAAAAGTTGCACTTTTTGTTTTCTACTTGGCGATTTTTTCTTTCTTTTTCCTGTTAGATATTAAAGTGTTGAAATGTTTTTGAATAAAAGATATTACATATTGTTTTAATTTTACTAGGTATTGTTTGTAGAAAAAAAAGAGCCGTATTGAATATTTTATTTTTTTTATAAATGACAACTATGTATTTTACCCTAAATGTTAAATAGACGATATTGCGAAAATAAAACACCTTTAAATTTATATTGTGAATTTCGAAAACAAAAGGAAATAATATAAGCTCGGAAAGTATATTGCTAATAAACACTTTTAAGCAATGCATAATTCAAATGCTATCTTTAATATTGTTTCAGTCACAGTATTTTTTATGAGTTTCTATATTTTAGTGTAACTCTAAATTCCGAAGAATGTTAAAACTGATAATCGTCGCTTTGTTGAATTTCTTTCTCTCTCTCTCTCTTTTTTTCTGAAAGAAATGCTTTGTTTTTTGTCAGAAATAATGTAAGAAAAATAAACCTTCTATTTAAAATAATACTTTAAAATTATTATACAAAAGGAGATAATATATATATAAGGTATTGAAAGTGTAAAAACGTTTAATGTATTGAAAGATTTGTGCATAATTGCAACTCTATATTTATTTTGCGCAATCACAGCATGTTATGTTACCGTGAGATTCTGAATTTTTTACTTGATGACAATCTGCCATTTCACAGAAAAATCACGTAAAAAACAAAAGTAATTATGCTGTCATCATCATAAAATTAATAACATTCATAACAATATTTACCTCTAAATTATTTACTTATCCTTAAAGTAACGGTATTAACACTAGAAAGACGGAAAATTAGTATATACCTGTATTGCCCAAAAGCAGTCAAAATGACTGGGTTGTGAATGCGTAAATAAATTTGTTTAAAATTAATTTTTAACATTTTTTATATTATTTACAGTTATATAACAAGTTATTAGTAAATATTAGCAATAAAAAAATTATATGTTGTACAAAAAGTGACAAAATTCTAAGAAATTGTGTCATTATATACATCATTGTTTTTCTAATTGAAATTAAAAGCAGTCAAAATTACTTCCTTATGCAATCTAGTGTTAACCAGATTAACCGCATTTGGTGCAGAGGTTTGAGAGGTTTCATTGGTAGAGGTTTTGATGGTCTCTCCTAAAAATTTTCTTTTAACATAAAGTCTATGGAATAAATACCATGCCTCCCAAATGTGGTCGTACAGAAAGGAGGATGCTATTTAGTGGTGGTCTTGCTTCAAGGTTCCACTGTATTAATGTATAAATTACTATAACGTTTTTTTTTTCCTTTTCTTTTCAGCTATCAAATTTATCATCTTCTATCGATTTCCCGTCAAAGATTTAATCTCACTATAACGTTTTTTTCTTCTTCTTTTCAGCGATCAAATTTACCATCTTCTAACGATTTCCCGTTCTCAAGGATTTAATCTTACATCTCTTTTTGTGGATGAGAGGAAAGGTGACATCGAACCAAATCTAACCCAACTACCAACTCCGCAGCCATATTATCAAAACGGATACGGAAATGACCAACAGCCTCCCCCAGGAGGACGTTTCTCCCCAGCTGGATACAACAACTGGAATACGCCAACGAGTAATAAACCACCCGATTATCCTGGATTACAACCAGATCGTTGGCGACAAGTTGATCAACCACCAGGAAATGGCGGCACCCTATCGCCAGGAACAGTATCCAGAAACTCTTATGTTAACACATCAGCTCGCCAATCCAGAACTCAAGATCTGTCATCAAACCAAAGAACGTTAAACTCAGGCAGAAACCCATCAGTGCCTCAATTAGAGAAATTTAATTACAATGAACGAAGGACTGTAAATAACCAGAGGAATGAAGGGAATTTTATGAATAACGGATATAATGGAGTGACTCAGTTCAATCGAATGGATCCGAATTCGAGAAACGTTCCATTCGAAAACCCTCAACAATTTGATAATAGAAATTTTACTAGATATTTCACCCCGAATAGTCAAAATCCCCAAGAGCCATTTCAAATACAACCGCCAGTTGTCCAGCAGCGCATCAAAGGTCGAAATTCGCAAAGTGGTCAGACAACAAAACCTTCGATGACTGGTAATTGGAAAGGAGCTCCAAGCTTTAGTGATTATAGCAACTTTGCCGTTGGCGAACAGTCACGTTTCATTGGTAGAAGAGATAGGTAAAACATATTGCATATATTTTTTTTTAATTAAGTCATCTCATATCTAAACCTTTCCTTGTAAAGTTATGTCTAATGAATTTATGTGTGATTCATGCATTTACCATTAGAGCTTAAGATAAAGGTAGTTAAAAGTGATAATTGCATATGGGTTTATGATCTTGACAGGTTAGGGCGTATGGCAACTAAACCAAAGCACATATTCATATTTCTCATTAGAAGTTTTTTGGATATAAACTTCTAATGTAACTTAAGTATCAATTTTTATACTGTTTTTTAATTTTTTACTAATTATTTTTCTTTTTAATTGCAACAATTTTTTTAATAAATTGCTTAGTAAAAATTTAATAAAAGTGTTTGAGTAAATTTCTTAGACAATTCTTTAAGTCAATGTTTTATAACAAACTATCGTAAATCAATTTTAAAATCATCATCGAGACTAAATGTTCTAAATTCTATTTTTTTTTTCGGGTTCTGTTCTCATCCTGTTTTTTTTTCTTTCGATAATCTTTAATTTCTTCGTTTCTAACTTTTTATCGACTTTTTCCATAAATGATCCTTAAGTTTGGTTTGGGGTAGATTTGAAAAAAACAACCGATTTATACAGTTAATCTAAGTGAACGAATCTGCATATTTCTAAAATAAAAAAGATTTCCAACATTGAAGAAAAATAAGACCTTTTTTTCACAAAAATATCACGCTTGATATTATTGTGCAGGCTTATTGCTAAAATCACACTCAAATATCATTCTGTATAACGCGTCCTAAACGTGACACTGCAAAATAAAAATTTAAAATTTTATGGAAATAAATACATTTTATCTACTACAATAGACAAGGTATTTCAAAATAAATTGGGCAAAATGGAAAAGCAATAAGCATGCCTACAAAACAACATAATAACAATATACAAAACAACATAAATGCAAGTCAGTGTAGTTAGAGGGGCTGTAAAATATACACTATGTAAAAGAGCAGAGCCGTGGTGGCTCAGGGGATAGAGCACTCGCCCTCAATGAGGTGAACCGGGTTCGAATCTCAGCGATGACTAATCGATACGAATTCCTCATCCGGTTAGCACCGATCACAATGCTGACGTAACATTTCCTCAGTGGTAGAGGGATCATGAGTTAGAATCCCCTTGCCTTCAGGCTGATTGTGGGAAGTTTTCGTGGTTTTTCTCTGCATGTAACGCGAATGCGAGTTAGCTCCGTTAAAAAGTCCTCCACGAAAGCAAATTTCTCCCAATAATTGAACCGAAAGTTTCTTGGACTTCTGGGTTGAGTTCAAAATAACAGGGCTACGGGAGTTGAACATTAATAGTCGTAAACCCGAAATTATGTCGGCCGATGTTCAACGACGGTTATAAAATATACGTTATATAAAAGAACAACGAACAAAATACATTCTATCTCATTTTATTTTCACTATATTCCCAATTTCCGCACAACGATCAATGCTACTACAGCAGATATCTCAAAGTTTTCGCTAGACTACTGTAATTTCAAAATGTATTCGATAGACATCAGGTGCTCTATTTCTTGCAGTATCGATGCAATTCGTATCTCAGCAGGTTTTACTAAAATTTTGAGCTTCTCATGAAGTGGTATTGGTCATAAATATGTAATCTCTGTAGAGATGCAATAAAATCAAAATAATGTCTATCGATTTTTGTGTGCAGCCTACTCTTATACTCCCGATAGCTTTACCGTTCCCATTATTTCTTTTTATTACTTTCATATGCCTACTTTACCCTTTCATTTTCGCCACGTTATTTTAAAACACCCAGGTTCATAGTTTAAAAAAACGGCAACAAATTTCGAGGTACTTTGATGTTTAGGGGCCCCCTTAAAAAAATTCTTTGAATGTAAATTTAAAAAAATTAAAAAAAACAATGATTTTTAAAAAAAAAATCAATTTTGAAAATATATTAATAAATACGATCATTTTTTTAGTTCTAATTTGACAAAATAAAGTAAAATCTAATTTATTATTATTTATTTTAATTTTAAATATCTTTTCTTAAATGAAAAGATAGGTAAATACTTTTATATTTGAATAAATAAAAAATATACGAGAAAAAAAATTAATCTAAGGGTCCCAAAATTTGAATGGCCTAGGCCCCGCTTGCGCTTAATCCGGCCCTGTATCGAAAGATCCATTTAATAGAAAATCTAATAAAATAAGAAAGTGGTAGCAAATATATATCTAAAATTTGTTTAATTTATGAATATGATTGGTTTATCTTTATTTAATTGTCGACCACTATCGATTCAATTATCTGACACATTTTTCTCAATTACTTCTAAAATAGAAATTGGGTTCATGCGCACAACTGTATTTCCACAGAGATTTTGGTTCACTTTTTAAATAGTCTGCGCAGACTACTTCTTAAAAACCGTGTGGAGGCTTTCTGATGTAGGAGGTGATGGTAATACACAAACATTATATTTACATTGTTCAACACTACATTACATGCTGATATTTTATTAATGTTCCATTTTCATTTTCGCAGTTAAATATTTTCAGTTGTTGTAAAAATTAGTTTAATAATTGACTTTTTGCTTATCTTTGCACTTTAAATATTTAGGCGGAATGAAGATGTGGAAGTGGCATGTGAAGTACGATCTACGTATGTTCCGCCCAGAGCTGCCCTTAGCGACAATTCTGAATGGAAGTATGTCGTGAATGTCCCTGAAAGGGATAGCAGATTCACTCAAGTAGTCAGAGTGGACATTTGCTTGTAAGTATTTTAGTAGTTACTATACTATGTTGCAAGTTTAGAAAAAACCAGTATCCCTATGGAGAGAGCCTGTTTGAATGAAGTGCACGCCAAATGTATATCAAGCACGCCAAATGTGTATCACCAAATGTGTATCGAAGGCGCGGACGAATGTCAACATCGCCAACTCTTGAAGCGACGTTGCCTTCTTTTCGCTAGCTTTATTAAATCGTGTGAAATTAGGAAACAAAAATTATTGGATAATCAATTGACAAGTATAGTTTGTCTAAACTAAGTACTGCCCTAACCATTCGTCTGGACTCATGGCGGTGACTATGGTTACGAGGTGTAATTATTTCAAGTAGGGGTGTGAGGTCACTGTTTAGGGCAGGTTTTGGCTCAGGTCAACGAAGGAAAGGGAATCTTTTTCTTCGGTTTATTGTGTCAGCCCTATAATGAAGATTCTCCCTGAAATGCGCTATTCCATAGCAGTAGACGGCCTCAGAACTTGCAGCGAATAGAGTTCTTACCATAGACAAACTATATTAAGAATTAAATAAAATGATTTCTGAAAATCGTAACAAATATACGTCTTTCTGTCCTCATTTAAGGAAACTGTTGAAAGAGTAATAAATATTGTTTCTTACAGAGTATTTTCTTCTACAGTAAAACAAAAGAAAAAAATTCTTTATCTCGTTTTTGATTTGTTTAGAATCATGTCAGCATAAGACCCGCCATTTTTAGTGGTCCAATCAAATCCAATGCTCCTGCAACGGCATGTAGTTTTTTTTTTCAAGAACGAATGTTTTTATTTATTGAAATATGTCGTAAAATCTAGGATTCCAATAAGACTACGAAACTAAAACCTTTTTTTTAAATAATTATATAATAAATATCGTAAAAAACAGCATGAATTAAACTCCTGCCTGACGTGTTTATCTTTTTAAAGCTCTTATATTATTTTGAAAGCATATTGTATAACTTGATAACGAAACAAAATGGAACTATATGCAGTCACTTAATCCTAATTACTTAAATCGTAAACAGCAATGGACTTTTTCTTAACTTGCAACGAAGTATAGCGTATTGCTATATATCCAAAATATTGAAACATCCAGGTGTTATGAAAGCAATTTGAAGTTAAACCATGAAATCTATTCATTCGTAAATCTATCATGAAATATACTTCATTTGGTGAAAAAAAGATTTTTTTTTAAATGTATAATTCTACGAATATTTGAAGGGGTGTTGTTTTGCTGTTTCTAATCCTCGAAATCTTCCATCGAATTTAGATAGACTAAGCCATAAACATTCAAAATGGCGAAGTAGAGAAGAGGTTCGAAAATTTTTTCTTCCAATGTAGATTCAATATATTTTAAAATATGAACATGTGATGCAGACCTACGCTATGTTTTAAAAATCATCAGTCGTTGGAGCATTGTCCATAGGAGAGACTCCTCAAGTGTCAGCTAGCAAAGCATAATATGCAAGTTTGCTGGCTTATATGGCCTCCCAAAAATAGGACTCCACTAAATCAACTTGTTTAAAATACCTTTTAGTTTTATTCATAAAATTAAACAACAGCAACCATTTATATTTTCAATTCTTACAAGAAACTCAACAAGAGCCGCGATGGCTCAGCGTTCGTCTTCCAATGAGGTGAACCGGGTTTCGATCCCGGCGATGGCTGGTCAATACAAATTTCGCATCCGGCTTGCACCGACCACAGTGCTGACGTGAAATATCCTCAGTGGTAGACGGATCACGGGTTAGAGTCCCTTTGCCGTCAGGCTAACCATGTCTCGTGGTCTTTCCTCTCCATGTAACGCAAATGCGGATTAGTTCCATCAGAAAATTCTTCACGAATGCAATTTTCTCCCAATACTTGATCCAGGAATTCCCTTGTCTTCTGGATTGGGTTCAAAAATACAAGACTATGGAGTTGAACATTAGCAGTCGTAAATCCAAAAATTGCGTATGCTGCTAACATCGGTTATAAAAAGAAACTTAACAAACATATAAAACTTTTAGAGACGTTTTTAAGCAGAATAATTAAATTATTTATATGGGAACATATAAAAACTATTGCTCGCTCTTGTCATAAGTGTTTTGAACAACTAAATTTTTTTAATTGTTGAAATATTATTATTATTTTTTTTACAATTGATGATTTTGAGAACTTTTTTCTGGATCGAATAAATATGGATAGATTCATTTATACCCTAGAGACAAATCTCTTTTCTTTGTCTTTTAAAACTCGAGAGATTCATACTCTGTTGCAAGTTAAGGAAGAATCAATAAATGACGAATTTCCTCCATGCACGATTTGCTTTATTGACAGCCCTTAATATGCATTTTTAGAATACTAGTCAAGGATAGTTGAAAATTAAACTTCTTTAGAGTCACAAACCAATGCTTAAACGTGGAAAATGAAGTATAATAAAAGAAGAGTTTCCTCCATGCAAGATTTGCTGTATTGACCGCCCTTAATATGCATTTGTAGAATACTTGTCAAAGGAAAGTCGAAAATTATATTTGTTAGGAATTCTAAACTAATGCTTAAACGAGGGAAAAATATAAAAAACGATATTGAAATCTAAGTAATCACTAGTGAGGAAGGCATGTCTAAAAACATAAAATCTGTTTGATTGTCGGGGGAAACTGTGGATATTTGAAAGGTGATAGTTAGGAAAGTGTAAGCTCTTAAGTTTAATTACGATATAAACTCTACTGTGCAGTGTAATATAGTTTTCGCTGCCCTTATTTTTGAATTACTTACTTTTTAAATTCTTTCATTTATCCACGAAATTAGGCCGGGATAGCCTGGTTGGCAGGACACTGGACTCATGTTCGTGAAAACGGGAGCTTGAATGCAATCGGCCGAAAACTTCCCATGTAGTAAATAGTGACTGGTGCACGTTAAATCTGTCGGGTCACAAAGTCCTCTATGTTCCTATAACAAATCATACCTCTGGCGGTACTGAATTGGAGATGGGTCGTTCTCTGGTTCAGGTCAAAATTACGATCTGTGGATGAATGAATGTATGAATAGGTCTGCCCTATAAACGGGTGTGGCAGAAGTTGAATTTTTGGCCATAAATGGTTCCACTGGAAAACAGGAAAAATCGCACCCCCTTAATGACCGACGACAACAACAACATCCACGAAGATTAATTTTTTCCCGAAGTTTTTAAAAATAGAGACATCAAAGAAAACCTTGTTAAGAATCAGATAGCCAAGAATTGAAAAATTTGATAATTTTGAAAAACAAAATAGGTGTCATTAAAACAGTTTCTGATATTTCCGGTGGAACAAAGTAATTTAAACCCTTGCACTCGATCTCCTTTATTCATCTGTTAAAGAAATGAATCGAGCTACTTAAAAGTTTGCAAGACCTTAACCCAATCTTTACATGTAATATAACACATAGGGGCCATTTAATAAAAGAAGTTACTGAACATTGACAGGTAAATATTTTAACGTTAGGAGGGGTACGTATTTTGTTGGTCACTGAGAGATAAATCCCGAGTGCAAAAGGTTAAAATGGTTTTAACTATTACTTCATGTAAATAAAATAAACATTTATATGATAATTTTACACGATGGCGAATTTCTTAGTCTCCCGCCCCTTTTGAACTTTAACATTTATTGGGAGGGGCCTCAAGCTATAGAGGTTGGTAATACATATGAACTTGGCTGAGACGTTGTTCTATATTGTAATTTAAAAAAGTGACTTCCTTTTATATCTTCACATTTAATTCATTATATAAAGTTCTATGAAAAAATTACATGTTATTGGTGAAATTTCTATGTTATTGGTGAAGAAATTACAATTAACTATTCTAACAGTGCGTTTTTTCTTTCAAAATGCTTTTTAACTTATAAGTCCACTATAGTAGCTTGGACCTACGGGCAATCACAATTTAAGGCCTATGGCCAGCCCAACCCTACTCATACCCCTCCTTTCTTATTATCAGAAAAAATCTCTCAATCACAAACCCCCTATCCCTGTTCAGTGCTTGCGTAATATTTGAACGACCCCTTTTTAAATTTGTTCTGAATTTTAATATTTGAACGACCCCTTCCAAATTTGTTCTAAATTTATAATATCAAATGCTTTTTTATATATTGAATTCTAAATCCACTTTTGTAATATTTGAACGACCCCTTCCAAATTTGTTCTGAATTTATAATATCAAATGCTTTTTTATACTATATTGAATTCTAAATCCACTTTTGATAATACTTTCTTATTTCAGAAATGCCGGACAACCTTGTTCGTCACGACTGTCCTTGCCTTTTGGGTTCGAGAGTAGGTGTCGACAGAAATATATTAAAAAGAAACTATTGTCTTTGAATTCCGATGGACAAGGAACGTCCGAAGACAATTTCTTTATACCATCTTGCTGTGTGTGTGAGATTACGAGAAACACCGAGAAAAAATGATTTCTACAGCCTTGTGATTATTTTTTACAGGTGGTATTCTTCAGCTAGTGCCAACAATAGTGCGAGGAATGGCAGCAATAAGTTTGCTACGGGAGTCATTTTCCAAGTGATACTCAGCAAGAGTTTAATGAGTCATGAGTTGGATAAAGTACTGTATAAACTATTAAGAGATCGAACACAATAATTCTGCATAATTTTGTACTCGTTGCGTTCATAAGTGAACTTCCTCAATCCAAATTAGTGAATGAAACCTACGTCTGCAACAAATTCGCTGTTGTTTATTTTTTAAAATTGTTTTTAATATTAACATTCTTTTGTAGATTCTTGTATAATAGATAAGGAGCATCGGTAGTTTTAAATATTTCGGTAGTTTATTATTTTTACAGGTGATATTCTTCAGTTAATGCTAACAATAGTGCGAGGTATGACAACGTTTCTTTCGTAACGGGAGTCATTAATCAAGTGATACTCAGCAAGAGTTTAATGACTTATGAGTTGGGTAAAGTGCTAGATCAGTGGTTACCAACTGGCTGCCCCCGAACTAAAATATATTAGTTGTCATTTTTTTGCGGACTATTTTCATAAAAAATCTATATGGGTTTAAAATACTTTTATTTCGTTAAAGAAAAAACCTAATTTCTTCGTTTCCGTGAAATTTAACATACCAACGGTGCAAAAAAAATTATTTCTCAGGTTTTGTATCCAAGAAAATATTAAATCAAATACAAAAATAATCGTGTATGATGCTCTTTTTTATTTCGTTTTCTTGTATTTTGTGAATATAATTTAGCATGTGCATATCTGACAGTAATATTTAATGTTTCTTCAAACATAAAAGAGTCCTACATAAAATTTTGAAAAAGTTGCGGCCCGCCATTTGACTGGTGTTTTTAATTGCGGCCCCTGGGTTCATGTACGTTGGAAACCCCTGTGCTAGATAATCTATTAAGAGATTGAACACAATAATTCTACATAATTTTGTACTCGTTATGTTCGTAAATGTACTTTTTCAATCCAAATAAGAGAACCAATCCAATGTCTGCAATAAATTTGCTGTTTTTTTTTAAATAGTTTTTAATGTTAACATCATTTTGTAGATTGTTGTATATAAGGGACATCGGTAGTTTTAAATTTTGCTTTAAATATTTTTAAAGATAATTTAAAAATCATTTGTCACTGAAAAAGATTGCTTTTGAAGACTTATGTATCAGTGAAACGTTTTCAATACATTTAGTCCAGGCCTTGATTGTTGAGAAAAAGCTAATTCCAATCCAAGATAACGGAAGGGAAATTTGGCTCACAAAGAAATTATTTAAAAAGTTTGAAAACTCATGTTAGTCTAGGGAAGAGAAAATCTTGAATTTGGAAAACGCCATTTAACAATACTTATATATTAACACAATGTAACCGTTTCTTCTTCTTTTAGGGTAATTTATATGAGGTCAGTTTTTTTTTTTGTAGATTTTTTCACTTGTTTGTGTACACATTTTATTATTATTATTTTTATTTTGACACATGACTCACATTTTAATCCTTGAAAAAAGCTCTCTTAGTGCGTAAAAAAATCTCGAATGGACACAAATTGTCCTGACGTCAGTTCATCGAAAGCTTGTGTCGTCACGAGTTTTGTTTTTCAAGCGTCTTTTTCATTTGAAATTGATAATGTCCAGTGTTTTTCACCTTTTTTTTACAATAATAAGGTGGCTGTTAATTTTATATTTAGTTTATCAAATGATATATGATGATTATTGATATAGCGAGTGAATAAGCGAATTAATGGCGCATGGGGAAAAAAGGTACCAAATCAGTGGATATGAGGATCAGAGAGTAAGCAAATCAGTTTATAAAATAAATGAAAAAATTGTAACTAATTTGTATAACGATATTTTTGTGCCTGCAAATACTTTGTTTTCCTATGAAATAACCAAAATTATAAAAAGAATCCTTATAATTTTTTCTTACAATTATTTTTCATCAGCTGTGTAGTTTTGAGTGTAAATCTTTGATTCAAGATATATTATTTCCAGACTTACAAAGGTGAAAAATATCCAAGTAGTTTAATTTTCAGTACAAAACATCTATAAAGATGTTTGTGTCGAAGAAAAATAATTATAGAATTCATTTTTTTTCTTCTCTAGAATAATAACGTCAGTTTTGCTTCTTTTTTTTTCTTTAATAATTTCTGTAATTTTAATAAATTTTTAAAAGTAATATTTATATAAATACATTTACTTTAAAAAAGTATTTTAAAAAATCGTAAAAGTTTTTGATATATTTTTTAATGAACTATTAAATACTGAAAAAATTTTAATACTGTTGTTTATTGCTATAATAGCATAACTGTTATTTCTTCCGAATTTTCAGAAAGATTTTGTTTTTATATTTAAAGTGAGTTAATTTATTTATCTATTTAATTCTTGAATTATATATCTTTTCTTCATCAGTTTCTGAAATAAAAGTTTTTCAACAGCTAATATAATAAAATATTTGCTGATTATTATTGTATTACGTTGATAATATTTCTCACTAAATTTTACATGAAATTATGTACCAAATTTTATAACGCTACATTGGCAATCAAGATATATTTGTATTAATTAATCCAGATTGATTTTTTTTAGGGATAAGCACGAATGGCTTTTACCTTTGTACTTATCTAGAAATACAGACTCTTCAAATATACAAGTTTTTTATTTTAAATAAATTTTTTTTTAAAAATTTTCTTGATTTTTTTTACAATGCGTAACAGTTAAAAAAATTATTTATTTTACAACAATTGATACTGAAGCCAGCAACCCTGAAAAAATAAGTTCTACCGATGTTACATCAAGCTATTTCTTTTTACTTTCTGAAAATTGGTTTTAAAGATACATACATTTCAGTCTGTAAATAAATTGTTTTGTTGTTCTGTTATAGTTTAAAATAAAAAAATAAAGTAAAAGTTTCAATAATATTTCATTTGTCTTGTCGTAATACTTTTTGTAGAGAGCACCGAAATATATATATATATANATATATATATATACAATATTATTTAAAATACAAATACAACAATAATGAAAATTAAAGATAAAAAATATAAGAGCGTGATTTTTATTAAAGCTATATAAAGATTATTAATGGGTTAACAAAAATTAAATTAATTGAAAAAAATTCTTGCTACCAGATGCGTAGAAAACCTGAAACATTAAAGATAATAAATATGTAATACACTGGTTGAAACTGATAACCATTTTTAAGAAAGCTTCCAAAAGAAAACACTTTTAAAATTTTATTAAAAACTAAAATTTTATTGTAAACGAAAAGTCCTTACCATAGTTTTTACGATATTTTGCAGTTATGTCAGACAACGAGAATAACTAAATTTTAGAAAAAAAATATTCTGCCACTTTACTATTTAAATTTTATTTTACATTAAATATTAACAGTTCAACAATTTTTGACATATTGCACAAGAAGTCAAATTTTAAAACACTAGCTGAAACAAGCTTAGTGTTTAAGTCTGATGGAAGGAAGGAATAATGTTCTCATTGTTCCTAATGCTAACTTGATCCTATTTGTGGAAAGTATTTTCTAGTGGTAACAGAATTAAGTAAGTAATTTTTAATTTATCATTTTAAATAATTTTTCCACCACTACGGGCCTGCCAACTACTACGCTTTTTTGTAAAATATTTTATAGAGTGGTAGACATTTTAAAACCAAAACTTTCAGAACTTTTGGCAATTTTGCCAACATAAAAGGCCTGGTCTGGTTTGCTTAGTTTAGCTGGACTCCAGAGGCCTATAATGGCCCTTTTCCCAATCATCCTGTAATGAGAACTTAAGCAAACACAATAGATTACATAAAATGCAACAGTTAAATGGCACATGTTAAGGTATTAAAAAAATAGCGCTTTGCTATGGTAATAAGAAACAAATAATTGAATGTATAGAAAAATACAATACATATTTACAAGAAGAATAACTATTTACGAAATATGAGAAGAGTTAGCAAAATTCAAGATGAGAAACGACAAGATCATAAAAAAAATTTCATTAACCAAAAAGTGTACCTCTGTTAAAGTAGAGATCCGACCGTCCTGGTTATTACCACTAGTGTCGGGTTGACATTTTAAAAGGCGGAACGAAGTGTTGCATGTGTACTTTTAAATAATTTTTCTGCAGTGGTGTGAAAAATACGTTTAAATGAATAAAAATAAATACATTAAGGCATTAACTTAGCTACCACTAGAATAATTGTTTTACAAAATGCGTAGAAAGTTGGCATTTGGGATTACGAAAATTTTAATTTTAACGAAAAGTCTTTTGTTTAAGTTTGATGGTAGGAAGTAGTGGTACAGGCAGATATGCAATGCAAACTCGTTCCTCTTTGTTAAAGATATATTCTAGTGGTAACAAAATTTAAGTTATTTTTAGTTTAGTATTTTTTGTTTGAAGTATGTTTTCCTCCCCTACATATCAAAAATTTAAACTATCATATAAAGTGCAACTTTATTTCATGGTCACTCTTATAATGAATAGGCCTAGTTATCCTTAATTCTCTACCAATTTATTAAAACTTCTGCAGAAAGCGGTGCAATTTGAATCTCTGTATAGGTAGCAGAATTCATTTGTAAGATTCAATTCTAATTTCAATTTTAAGAAACAGTTTAAAAATCCGAAATAGAGCATATAGTGTGACTTTAATTTCGTTATTCAATATAATTAAATGAACATATTTCATTTAGTTATAAAGAGTTTGAAACTACATTTTGTTTGTTTATTTTTAACCATAAATTCAAATCTTGAATTTATATAAGTAAATATGTTTCACACGTTGAATGCCGCGCTAATTTTACATGACTTGCTCGTCTGGCCACACGGTATATTACTACAAATTAAATTTGCAAATATTAGAAAGATTTTGCTAGTTTTTAAAAGGTTTAGCATGACATATCTGGATAAAATGGTGAATTATAAAGGCCAACAAATTGTTCAGAAATAGTGGTGGATAAAAATCTACTAAATTGAATTTATTTAGCGAAGAATCACAATTACTAAACTACCACTTGAAAATATTTATTCGCTGTCCAGAGCAAGTTGTCATCTCTGTGTAAATAAAACTATTTTTGTGTGTTCTATATTGCATTGACTTCTTCAAACCATTTTAGTAACGATAATAATATTAAAAAAAATTAAAATTTACTCGAATTATGTGTTTCTAATAATCTTGGCTTCGTCGGTCACCGGTGACCTCCGTTGCGCGACGAACAGACTCAGTGCCGGTGACCCCCATGGCATTCAACGTCGTAAAATGCTTTAAAGGTACTGAAAACAAGAAACTTAAAAGTTATTCCTAAATCTCAAGAAATTTTTTTTTTAACCCTTTGCACTCGGAGTTTTTTTAAAAGCTGTTTGATCTAATATCAGCACAATGGCATTTAAAATACGCAATATAGTATTATTATATAATTTTAAAATTCTTAAAATAATGTGGCTACTAATTATTAACGTATAAAATTTCTTAATTTTAAAGTGGTGACTGTTGATGGAGCCTCCGTGGAGACATCGGAGGGCAAAGGGTTAAATCAAGTGAACATAGAAGAAAAAAAAAATTCTCATTCTTAAACAGTTTTGAAGTATTTAAAATAAGGATAAAACATTGAAATTTAAAAGTAATGAAACACAATAATTTTTTTTTTCTGTTTCAGTTTGTTCTGCTTAAGAGTTTCTACATCAGCTTATTGCACTGTTCACGATAAAAAAAATAAAAAAAAAGCTAGCACCTAAGCAACTTTTGATCTAATAATCGATTTTTCAAGTCGATTATATATATCTGAATAATTAATAATCAATTTTATATATCTGAAATAAATCAAGTATTTCCTCACGCTGACCATCAACATTAATCAAAGATTCAAGGCACACATAGTTTAGAGCAAGTTGCTTCCATTATTTTTATCTATTCAAGCAAAGTGCTTGAATCTCTTTGAAACCATGCAATGACTGCTTACCCCCAATGAATGCATGCAAAATGTTAATCACTTCATGATGGATGGGATATGGGTGATTCGCGGTCCACATGCCCAGTTAAAATGTCAAGTCAAGTCAAGATGACGAAATACGAAAAAGGTTAAAATTAACACTAAACAAGTGCCGGTTGTTTAACACGTTCACGCCGGGGAAAGTGAAAATACTGGTAAAAACAACTGTTTCAATATTAGATAATATTCGGGGGGAGTTAATCTATTCTCAACAATAACAAAATTCAGTGTAAGGAAATTTATCACAACAAGAAGCAATTCAATATAAAAATTGCATCCGTTAAAAACAATTGGTAGTTATGGATTTTTATTATTCCCGGAAAAAAACTAAAAAATGAAATTTATTGTTACCAGTTTTTACTCTGGTGCGCTGCCAAGATGAGACAATCTAGCGTGACCCACCGGTGGGTCACCCCGGCGTGAACGTGTTAACGAAAAAAAAGGTAGTAAAATAAATTCATTTTTAGCTTGATTTCAGAAAGAATAAAATATCTATGACTGCCAGTATTTATTGACAGTTCTAATGGATCTAATATAATTTGTAACCTTTCTACTCGGGAAATGCTAACGGAGCCAGATGATGCGGTGCGATTGTCATCTCCGAAAACGAGGTCGAACTGGATTATGCCGTGCTGATGCTCACACTGAATAATGACTGATTGGTAATCTGAGACATAGACCGCGACCAGGGTTCATGGACTTTGCATTCAAGATTTCTGACCATTTCATGCTGACTACTGATCGACCATTTTCCTTTTCGAGTGGGTAATACGTATTTCATTCTCTTGCAATTATGTTTGGATGTGGCAAAGGAGGTAAAGTTTAGATTTGACCATTTCATTTTAATTACTGCAAAAATGTTATCTCGACGCTGCGGACGTGGCGGCAAGATTACTCACACGCCCACCAAGAGAATTGTAATACCAGTGATATATCCCAACTACATAAAGTCAGATGGTAAGCCCGGTGAAATTTTTGAAGATGAATATGGACACTTCCATTGCTGGTCCAAAAGAGGAAGTTATTGTACGCTCAGCGCTTTTAAAGTACCTGAAGTAGCTGTAAGACCATATTATTCGACCGATTCAATTCTCGTACCTCAGCAAATTAAGCCTGAAATGCCGACAACATCAGCTGACGCCCCAGGTGTAGATATCAACGATGGAGACCAGCATACGGAACAGACTAAAGAAGTTTCGACCTCTGATTCAGAAAGTATTAGCAAAAACAACATAGAACCTCCTACAAAGAAAAGGAAAATGAAGAAAAAGCCAGCGAATGTCAAAAAACCTGATAATTACACAACCACGACTATAAATAGCTGATCCTCTTTACCGCTAGAGACCGCCACTATCTTAGCAATCCAAAGAGGATTTCAACAAAGCTCCAGATCCACCCACAACTTCAGTGAAAGTTCGTCATATCAAGTTTGCAAAAGTTTTAATCCGTGGACTGCCAGTTGACTTCAAAACAGAGGATATTTCACTTGAATTAGGGAAATTAAACATCGAAACCCACCACGTAATACAGTTTAAAAGAAGAGTGGGAGGAACCTACAGGCTCCTCCCACTTTTTCTCACAATCGAAAGAAACGGAGAATCACCGGCAAATTTTCACATACACGGATTCATACAGCGGAAATTTCAGACATACAGCGGATTCCAGTCCGAGTAGAACGTTTTCGTGGCGGTCGAGGACCGCTGCAGTGTTTTAATTGCCAGGAATACGGCCACGCTCAACGGACATGCAATGCACCTCCCAGATGCGTGAAATGCGCTGATAACCACAGATCCTTCGTCCTTCGAGTGTCGTAAGGATAGACTCACACCAGCCAAGTGCTGCAACTGCGAAGAAATTCACACCACAAACTACACGGGATGCAAAGCCCGCCCCAGCAGGAAGAGCCCTCATTCTGTTCCTTCTACAACAGCCAAATTGGCTCACAGACTCGTATCACTAGTGAAAGAGCTGCAAAACCTACTAAAAATAGAGAAGTGTTTCGTCTTTTGCAAAGGATCCTAGGAGAGACAGCTCTAGTTCAGTGACATTTTATTTCTCAATTCCGAACTTTTCATTTCAACATTGAACTCTAAATTCCACACTTTCAATATATATCTTAATTAAACATGTGCTAGTTAAATGAAGAAATTTAATATGTATCAATTTCTGTTAATACTTATTTATGTCAACCTATGTATATATATTACAAATTATGTTTATATTTATATATGTCAACAGATGTCAATTTAGATTCGATATTCAAATTTCATATTTATTATATTTATTTATGTCAACCTATGTATATATATTTCAAATTATGTTTATATCTATATAACCTATCTGTTTATATCTATCTAATATGGGTCAATTTAGATTCGATATTCAAATGTTATATCCACTATATTTATCTATGTCAACCTATGTATATATATTTAAAATTATGTTTTTATTTATATGTGTGAATTTAGTTTCGATATTCAAATGTTTATTTACCCAAGCAAAGTGCTTGTAATTTTGTATTAGCTACCACATCGACTGCTAAATTCAAAATGTCATCACTTTAAACTTATGTAAATTTTTAGATGTATGGGATAGGGGACGCTGCGCTGCCCAGGTGCCCAATTTTTTATAAATAAAGTAAGTAAGTTCTACTCGGAAGTATACCATTCACCAGATTACACTGACTAGACTAGAACTCTTGTCGTATATTAATCCGCCACGTATCCAATCACCGCCAACGCCAATAGTCTCATACGCCTAAGGGCAAATTAGAGAGAGGACGGAGTCATGCCGGCTAACGCGGACAAGAACTTCGAAACAGCATATATCAAGTCAAAAGCTATTTCATGTCTGATACACCAGGAATTCCACATGCGACTATAAATGTAAAAAGTAGTCGAAATTTAATTCATTTTTATTTGTTTATCATATATTTAATTATTAAACCGTAGCTACCACTCTGGCTTAGATTTCAAATTTTTCATATTTAAAAATAAAACAGTAAAAATAATGTAGTTGGCATTTCTAATATCTTTAAATAAAATTTCGATTTTTATTCAACACTTTTCGCATTAATATTCTCCCGGGGCAACATTGATGCACACATTTTCAGTACACATGTGCATTCTCATTTAAATGCATATGTTATAATTTTTTATTAAGTTGATTGTTCCAAATACTTTACTCCTTTTGAAAACAGGTTGGAAATGAGATAAGTTTACTACCAGTTTGTCTCTCTTTTCCGTGTAGCAATCAACAATGCTTCAGATGAACCTTTCTTCGCCCTCTTTTTTTCCTATTATGATAACTTTATTGGATTTTCTGAAAGATTTAATTTTTAAATATAAAGTGGTGGGAAAAATTGCGTTTGCTTTAATTATTAGTTTTATAAATTTAATTTAAAAAAGTTTGGCTGCCACTTCATAAATACGAGTATCCGCGTATAATGTAAGTATAAGAATCATGTTAATATTTAGTAATTGTTACAGCTTGTAGAGATTTAATTTATCGACTATGTCAGGGATGGCGAACCAATGGCACGCGTGCCATTTATGGCACGCGACACAATATTTTGGGCACTCCACCGATCACAATTGTTGTTACACTATGAAGCATATGTAACAATTAAATTAAAATTCACAAAAAATAAACAAAATAATAAACAATTATTATTAAAGAAATTAATGCTAAAAAAACAATTAATAACCATAAAAAACAAGCTAACAATAAATAACTAGCAAAAAAAAATTAACAGTCCTGCCTAAACTAACATCTTACAACCTATTAGAAGTTATTTGTCATCTAATCTGCAACAACAGAAGTCACACTGATGTTACTTGAAAGTTGAATTACGCGTATAACTGAGATACAGGACTGAAAGCGAGACGGAAAAGAGAAAGTACTGGTAGGAGAACTCTTTCAATATTAGATAATTTTCGGGAGGAATTAATCTTTTCTTAACAATAAACAATTCACTGTAATTAAATTTTTCTCGGCGTAGGAGCAATTCAATATAAAATTGTATCCGTTAAGAACAATTGGTAGTTATGGATTTTTATTATTCCCGAACAAAAGCTAAAATATGAAATTTATTTGTTACCAGTTTTTACTCTTTTCCGTCTTGATATATATGGGCTTTCAGCCCTGCTGTAATATTGCAAAATGTTTTTTTTTTCAATGTAAATAAACTGTTTTGAGTTGATAGTATTTAGTCTAATTATTTTTCCAATAATCACAAAGTCAAAATTATTTGACGGCACGTCTATGACCTCATTAAGCAATTTTTTAGAGAAAATGGCACGTTGGTGTATAAAGGTTCGCCACCCCTGGACTATGTCAACCTTCATCTATCAAATTATACCTCATGTTGGAGTCAAGTTAACATGTTTTATATACTAAACAACTGGTATTTAATATTTGTAGTGGTAATTGCGCCATATTACTCCCCTTCCAGAATTTTATCTCTGATAGAAATCGATGAACGAATACCACTAGTTGATTCATGCTGTTTATTTATTTATATCAATTTTGCTCATTTTTTTAATTACAGGATAAATTACAGGCGACAGTAGTGATTGACAGTCACCTCTCGAGTAGGTATAAAGGGTTAACAAAAATTAATGGTTTAGGTAAGAAATTTATTCTCCCAATTGTAAAGTAATAATCAGAATTTCTTACTACCAGATGCGTAGAAAACCTGAAACATTAAAGGTAATAAATATGTTGTACACAGGTTGAAACTGATAACCATTTTTAAGAAAGCTTTCAAAAGAAAACACTTTTAAAATTAAGAAACTTTTATTGAAAACAAAAAGTCTTTATACTATAGTTTTGATGATATTTCTCAGTTATGTGAGACAACGAGAACAACTAAATTTTAGAAAAAAAATGACTCTACCACTCTACTATTTAAATTTTATTTTACATTATTTACTAACACTTTCATTTGTCATGCTTGCCAAAACAAGATCCTTAGAAAAATAACCTGTGCAAGATGGTTCATCCGGAATACCAACTCTATCACAGCATATATACAAGCTAAACGCAGATTTTTTCGATAAAGCCATAGAATGTAAAACAGCAAATTTTAATGAAATCTTTAAATTTGAAAATTATATCAAAGATAAAAACTACAGACCAATAGCTGCACATTTCACCTCCGACGCCTCATATCATAACTATCAAAACAAATAATTTCATCAACCTTTCTGAAAATAACGTTTACTCATGCTGATACAATTCTGAACAACTCCAAAATCAAACAAACACAGTTTAGAGCAAGCTGCTCAATTTATTTTTGATTCCTTTTTAGTTATTCAAGCAAAGAGCTTGAAACATTCATAAAAGCAACTCCATTGCCTGCTTACCTCATTGCTCAACCAAAACTGTTCAAAAATTCCAGATGAATGGGATAGGGGCCGCTTCGCGGCCCAGGTGCCCAGTAAAATCTAAACACTAGGACTAGGACTATTTGTTTCATGCTGAGTTTATAAAATAATGTAATTTTAAATCACTAGCTGAAACAAGCCTAGTGTAAAAGAATGAAAAATAAAGATGCTTACTTGTTCCAATTTGTGGAAAGTACTTTCTAGTGGTAACAGAATTTAAGTAATTTTCAATTTAGCATTTTTAAAAAATTTTCCACGACTACAGGCCAGCCAACTACTACGCTTTTTGTAAAATATTTTATAGAGTGGTAGACATTTTATAACCAAAGCTTTCAGAATTTTTGGCAATTTTGCCAACATTCTAAAGGCTAGCCCAAGTGTTTTGATTTTATTGGGCACCTGGGTCGCGAAGCGACCCCTATCCCATTCATCTGGAATTTTAACACTGTTTTGGTTGAGTATTGAGGAGCAGGCAGTGGAGTTGCTTTTATGATTGTTTCAAGCACTTAGCTTGAATAAGTAAAAAGGAATCAAAAAATAAAATGAGCAGCTTGCTCTAAACTCTTTCGCGTTTCATTATCTCCGATATGGAACAGTCTCATTGCAAAGAAACAAGCTCATGGTTCTCATTGATTTAACGTTCTAGTAAGTTAAAATGTTAAATAACTTTATATTTATTTTTTGGTAAAAACTGTATTTTATTTTGAAGGGTTGCTTAAATACAATTAAATTAAAATTAATAAATCAAAATAATCTGTTTGTTTGTTTGTAGTTCATTTACGTCGCACTAGAGCTGCAGAATGAGCTATTGGCGACGGTCTGGGAAGCATCCCTGAGAATGATCCGAAGACATGCCATACAATTTTGATCCTCTGCAGAGGGGATGGCACTCCCACTTCGTCAAAATGATCTAAAATATAAACAATTACCCCCTCCCCCCCTGTGGGCCGCGGTAAAATTATTAAACGTTGACAGGTCTGTAGTGATAAAAAGGTTGGGGAACACTGCAGTAAGGCATTTAGCTACCACTAGAATAAATTTTTTACAAAAAGCGTAAGTTGGCAGCCCTGCTTTTGGAATTAAGACAATTTTATTTTTAACGAAAAGTCTTTACAATAGTTTTTACGAAATTTTGCAGTTATGTGAAGCAACGGGAATATCTAGATTTTATAAAAACAAGAAGAAAAAACATTATTTTTTATTAATTATTATCAGTGCGTAAACTGATTTTTCATCAATTATGTCTTTCATTTTTCCAAAATCAATTATTGTACTTATCAAATCATGTTTTATCATTTTTTAATTTAAGCCTACTATCAATATTTCTAATGTTATGTAAAAACGTCAATTTGTCATATTGAATTTTCTATTGTTTTATTATTTCTCAAGCAAACGGCTTGATTTTTCATGGCCACAATGTTTGCCAAATCAATGCATTTTACCATACTGTATGTAATTTAATTATGAATGTGATAGGGGTCGCTTCGCGGCCCAGGCACCCAGTTTATTTAAAAAAAGCAAGCAAAATTTGATTTCATTCTGATTGAATGATTTAATCATAAAACACTTGCTGAACCAAGCATAGTGCTTAACCTGTTTTATCCCGACTTTTCATATTGAAGTGATCCAAAAAGTGGTTTTATGAAAAAAGTGGTATAGTATCTTATTCAACTAAATGGCTAATATCAATTATTTGTTACCATTTCAGTTCGAAATGTCCCTGCACCTTATAGTTATACATCTAGTGATAGAAACTTAAATCACTAATAAATTATGGTGGAAGGGAAACTTTTAATTCTCCTAGATAAAAGACACAATTGTCCTACCACAATATATGTTTTTGAAAAAGGAGGCTGTCCTATAAATATGACGCTGGGCACTAACAGGTTAAGTTTGTTGGTAGGAAGTAGTGGTACAAGCAGATATGCAATGCAAACTCGTTCCTCTTTGTTAAAGATATTTTCTAGTGGATATTTTCTAATTTATTATTATTTTTCTTCAATATTGTTTATTACTTTATTTACTTCACCGGATTATTATTTTTTTTTAATTTTCTTTGAGCAGTATATTTTTAAGCAAATCAACTGTTTTAATGTGGACCATCCATTGATGTTGGCAAGTTCATATCACGTCCGCAGGTCACCATTGAGGGGATTTAATTTATCGACTATGTCAACCTTCATCTATCAAGAGGTATCTTTTGATAGATGAAGGTTGACATAGTCTAAGATTAAATCCCCACAAGCTCCATAGCGATAGCGAATCTGTTGGCCCAGCTATAGCTCCATAACGAAATGTAGAAACATTACTGTTTGTAATTATGATTTGGTTGACACGTGAAAATTATCATCGAAGAGAATAAATGTTGGCAGGTACGGAACCATATTTTCTAGATTGCGGATGTCCCCATATCTTGAGGGTCCAGAATTCAAATCTAATGAAAATAAATTTCATTTATTCAGAGAGTTTTTTGTTTGTTTTCGTGTCTGATTTCGTATTTTAAAATATTATTCACTCTAATTAAATAGAAAAGTTATGGATTAGATTCTCGAGCATGTAAGATTGAGTTTTAGTACATGAAAAGTTAATAAGGTTCAAGCTTTTGTTAGCAATGTACCTTGAAACCTTCCATGGGTTTCACGCAAAGTTTTTCAAAAGTATGAGTGAAGATATTCAATTTTAAATAATACATAAATGAGAAATAAATAAAAAGAAAACTATCTAAATCTGTAAACAACACTGAAGAAAAAAAAAATTCTGTTACATGAGATTTTTTAACGGGTCTTGGATATTTTCTTGATCATGGATATTTCATATCTGCAATATTTCTTTCTCCTGATTTTTTTGAATGACATTTTTTAGCCCACTTTTTTGCCACGATGTACACGTTTAAAAACATTATTTATAACAGGGTGTCATATAAATGCTACGACGAACTAAGGAAATTATAGCATATCATCAGGATTAAAACTGCATAGGTACCAACTCCCGGAAATATTATCATCATATAATCCCTATTTTGAACTGTTTCTCAACAGGTCATAAATGGAAAACGCCCCGCGAGCCACGGTATTTCCGGGCATGGGTTCCTATGCAATTTTAAACCTGATGTGATTTGTCCTATCTACCCTAGAAGTTTGTCGCCACATTTATGCCATACCCTATTGTATAAGCCGTTTTTAAACTTGTACATTTCGATTAAAAAAAATTTAAAAAATTGACTAAAAATGTCCTTTAAAAAGCTTATAGCTTAGAGAGAAAAACCCTTAGCAGATGTGCAATCAGCATTGCGAAAGTATCTAAAACTTGTTTAAAAAGATCTCATGCAAGAGAAATGTTCCCTTGTACAATCTATAAAAGGTAAAAAATATACATGTACATATATTTTGAACTTAAAAGATTACAACCTAAGTATTAGTTAAGTCTACTATTTTATACTATAATTTAGTTTTCTGCTAAGCAAATCGTTAGCACAAAAATAAATAATTTAATTAGAAATAAAATATAACAAACCGAAATGACAATAGAAAATATTTCTGTATAAATGCTTTTCTTCTAACCAAAGCGGTTTCCTCAACCACAAAATATTTATTTATTTTTCTCGAGTAGCAATTCAATTAACTTAGAAGTCTCTTCTGAAATTTAGAATTCCTATCATTAGCATTTGTAAACTGTTTATTTGTAATTCTCAGAAAAAATTGGATAGGTGAATGCTTTAAGCGTGTCAGAATCACAAACAAACCGCAGCCCGAAATCTGGTACAAGGTTATCGACTTAGAATAAAATTACATCTTCGAATCTATGTACATTTCTATGTATTTAGATAAAAGACAACGTTACTTTACTCCCATTGTGACTTTTCGAATGATTACTTATAAAACCGGTCAGGGTCCATAAAAATTGGATTGGATGTTAGTTCCTGGAAAAAGATTTTCGTCAAAAATGTTGAAAAACTATTTTCAAGCGATTTATTTATCCTAATTTTTTTCGATTTGTAATTTCGTAATTAAATTATTTCAATCCAAAATAAAGTTGTTTATAAAATGGACTAAGTACAAAAATTTAGTAAAACTTAGAAACTAATAGGATATCGATGAATTTCAAGAAATTTAAATATCGATTTGGTCAGATATTCGAAAAAATAAAAATAAAATAAATAAAATGACGCAGTACAAAAATTAAACAGATTTTATTTATTATTTTTTTTTTAAAGTCCCTTTTGCCGAATTAATCAACGTCAAGGTATCGGTGTCATATTTCCCTTACCGTCGACTTGACGGCTGTGGAAATTTTTGAAGCAGAAAGTAATTTTAAGGAACTATAAATTTCTAAAAAGTGGGTGAACTAAAACATATAAATTCCTATAGTAACCGTATTCAAAAGGTGTCTTCCCATAAAAATTTCTATGGTTACCATAGGCTTATGGTATCTTGCCATATAAATTTCTATATTTGCGATTGGTGTGATTGGTCCATAAGGGCAATAATCAAATTACATCTCCATTTATCTTTTTAATGATGATTTTTCATAGACACCATAATTAACATTGAAATACTATTTGTTTAAGTATGCTAATAGTAAGCTGACCAGCATTCCTGGGAAACTAAACATCTAAAAAATCAGAATTTAAAAAAAAAAAAAAAGAATAATAATAATATTCAAAAACTGACAGCTTTTTATTTCTTTGCTTTAATTTTTTTTTGTTTTTGTTTGAGAATCTCTACTAGAAATTTCTAATCCCAGAAAAACAAATTGGAAAGGTAAAGCGTTGTGAGTTTCGGAATTTAATTACTATTTTTATTTTATCTGGATGTCAAAGTCCAATAGTCTTGTTAGCCAATAGTCATTTACCTATTTCGACAATCAAGAATTGTGAAACTTATATCTTCGCAGTCAAACTGGCAGGTAGTGTGGAGAATTTTTATAAATTTGCCAAAAAAATGAAAAGGTTAGTAATAATTATTTTGAACGCACAAACATTTTTATTTAAATTTAATCGTTTTCCTGCCGCACTCATATTGCTTTTAACATTCCTTTGGTTACCAACTGAGTTTAAAAACATAATAAAAAATAAACTATTTTAAAGTACAGAGCAGAGTTCCGATTCGTAGTATTTTCAATACTACCGTAGTATTTTGTCACTAATAAATAGGGATGTGGTATTTTTCGCATTATTTTTTAGAAAGTGGTATATTTATGCTATTTATTTTAAATCAATTTTGACATCAAAGTGAAATGCATCTCTAATATTTTGAAGTAAAAAGTGATTTTTGGAGTAAGCTAACTGGATACAGCTCGATTTTTACGGTGACGCGACCGCTTGATTTCCAAGGCAACCGCTATTTAAAACAACGCCATGGCGTTCATTGTTAAAAACATATATTTTCGGCTGTTTCGTGGCTATTATTTCTCATCATTCTAAAAAACTGCAAAAATGGGTTCAACTCTAAAGTTTATTGCTTTTTTGGAATCAATATAAATTGTTCAGTTTTATGATTATAATATTTTTGTATTATATTTAATTTGATAAAAAAAAAATGCACAGTATTATTATAAAGAAATTATGGGTATTGTTGGAAAGAATAATTTTAAATGGGACATTTTGAGTAAGCCTCAAAAATAGCTGGAGATTATAACAATAACAAATTGTTAAGTGTGCTGAGGACAATTTGTAGGAGAGGCCTGCTGTACAGAAAGTTTTTGAATATAATTTTCTTAACCAGTGGCGTCCATAGACTTAGGTGTCCCCCCCACCCCTTATAAGATTTATAAATCCGCCCTATCTTACACGCAACACAAATATTTTAAAATTATAATTTGAGACAAGAATGCTATAAAGAGACTATATACAGATATAATCATTCATACTATAAAGAGACACATGTACAGATAGAATCTTTTATACTATAAAGAGACACATATACAGATAGAATCATTCATACTATAAAGAGACACATATACAGATGTAATAGTTCATTTTATTTTGATTTATATTAATTTATAAATTCTAGTAAAAATTATTTTAATATAAATTAATGAAAAATTAATAATTGCGATGGAAAGTATGAATTTTAAAAAAATTACTAAATCAGCACTCTATATACGCTTACCGACTTACCACATTGAAATTAAGTGAATCTTTATAATAAGAGAAAATTACTCACTTATCCTATAATAATTATATTCAAAGTTTAGTTAAGAGTTATTTATATTTGTAAAGAGAATTAAAAAATATCTTTTAAGAGAAAAATAATTTTTTTTGTAATTCATATAGTAAGGGTATGTGCCAAGGTATTTGGTAAATACGATAATTTTGATAAAAACATAAATATTTCAGACGATTTTTTTTATTAGTGAACTAGTAATACATTTGCATGAAATTTAATTCTTTTAAACATTTATAATTCCATTTTTTATTATCTTCATTCCTTTAATTAATTTTTTTTCTCTTCTCTTTATTAGCCAAATTAGTAATATATTTTCACGTGACATAACAGTGCACGTTAAAATAAACTAACTGGAATGTGATTGAATTAAAGTAAAAAATAAATATTTTATCGAACAACATAAATGCAAACTAAATATTTTAATTAAAGAAATTGAATGGGTTTAAAAAGATTTTTAAACAAAAAGGATTACAGCTCAAAATTAGATTCGACTTTCAATTAGGGTTCAGTTCAGTATATTCAGGACATTTATCTTTAGTGAATTATTTAGTGAGTTAAGATTGACGATGAAATTATCACAAATAAAGCACTTTTAAAGAGATGGTTAAAATGCCTGATTCAAAAATCGCAAATCGTAATAGTACCGTATTGGATATTAGAATTTTTTAAACCCGTGGAAAAGCGTAGCAATAACTATTGAGAAAACGATTTTTTAAAAAACTCTCTTCTCACCATAATTTTGTCGTATTAGAAATATATTGGGATTTTTAAAAGTATGGAAATTTGTAGAGATAACCCACGAAAAAAGCGATCGTAAAACCACATTGAGTTAGATTTGCCATCGTCCAAAACTTAAATGCGAATTCAGAATTTCTGATTTTTTTTTTCTCCAAAAGAATAATAATAGGTTTCATTATTATTATTATTATAGACTTTGATATTATTTGTATATTCTGGTGAATACGACTGTCCTGTTTATCTTAGATAAATGCTAACAATTAAATAGTTATTTACCAGTCTTCGTCTTTTTGGAAAAGGGACTTGTTTCAAAACCGAAACACTGGCGTTTTAAACGTTTTTCATGAGTTTGAAGGATATGCAAATTAATACTTTATCAATACTTTTAAGCTAATACTTTACACGTAAGCTAACTTTTTCATAATTTTTAATGAAATTTATTTTAAGCTGTTTTTGTGCTCATAATCCCCTTTTTATGAGACTATTGTAGACGATTCTTAAAATTAATTATTTAATTTATTGTCCCCTATTAAAAAAGCTAGTAAAATCAAAGTAATACTAATGTAAGTCAAAAGATCTTCATTTTTATTAATGTTTAAGCATAGATAACATATTACACCATTGCAATCTTGCATTTTAACCAAAAGGTTTTCTCGAAAATTTTAAGTGGTAGAGGATGTTATAACCTACTAATTCTTTTTATTTAATAAATTTTATTAACAACCTATCGTTTTTTTAAAAAACATAATATTTTTTTTTAAATAAAAAAGGGGTAGTTTAAATGTTTCAATATTATGATTTATTTAAAGAAAAAATATTTTTATCTACTATTACGTATTAAGTTCACCAATGTTTATATTTGGATAATCAAGCGAATTTTTAAGGCAGAGAGTGCGTTTCTTGTTCTTTTTTTCCTTCATTCAGTGGCGTCTGTGGCTAAATACTTCAGTTACACACAAGTCATAGCCTGTTTTACAGAGAGCACCCAATTGTACTTTATTCATTCATCTATAGATCGTAATTTTGATCTGAAACAGAGAACGATCAATCTCCCATTCAGGACCCCCAGAGGTATTGATTTGTTATGGGATTGTAGACTTCGTGACTCCAACAGATTTAAAGTGCATCAGTCATCATTTAATACACTGGGATTCTTCGACTGATGGGATTCGAACTCACGTTCTTATAAACACGACCCCAATGTTCTACCAACCTGGCTATCCTGGCCTTAGGTAAAGTAGTAGTTAACAGAACGGTATATCCAGATAAAGTATGTACTATCACGTTTTTTTAATAAGTGTTTTTCTCATAAATACCACTTTTTACTACTATCCACCGATAGCCTGGCTTAACATCTCTTCATCACTCCTAGAAGAACTCAAAAGATGCCGGAGCGAAATATTTCGAAAAATAACGCGAGCAAGAAGGCTTATCCGAAACAAGAACATACTTCACGATCTCAACATTGATTTTTTAGATCATCATATTGCAAAACTAAATTGCAAATTTTTTGAAAAAGCCACAAATTCTGATGCCGCAGGATTTAATGAAATTTAGCTTTTGAAAACTTGAGACACGACATAAACATCAGGCTAATGGCAGCTTATATTTGTAGGGACTTATCTTTATCGCTTTATTTAGAATGCAAAATATTTAATTTTCTTCAAATTCCAATTTGCTGTAATCATCGTGTTATCTTATGTTTCAATTACTTCACGACTATAGATCACACCATAGGATTTTGAACTTACTTGGTCCAGGCACCCCCTATTCTATTCTAATATATTTCCTCATTACATCAACCTAGTATCCATTAATTCAAAGTCGACGAATCAGTTAATGCCACTTTGCGACAGGGTACTGAGTTTCGCGTTTTTTCCAACGTTCCAACTGTCTCAGATGCCAAGAGAAGTTTTGATGATGATGCTTAGCATTGAAGAATATTTAAAAGGAAACTAACGATCCAGAAAAGAAAATGGCGGAAACGTTTCATGGTTAGCCCGATTACAATTAAATTCAACCTGTCTCAACCAGTGTATATATCGTATCAAGAATGTGATATTTGCGGGAAACATTCTGGTTTAGAACGGAAATAGCATCTTAACGTCAATATAAAAGCATGCCGATTTTTGACAAAAAATGTCCATTATTTTCAACAAATATTGTTGAGATGTTCACCAGACATTCTAGATTTAACACTCAAGATATTTTTGCGGTAGCGCTTAAGAGATTGCTGATGAATCCCCTGCCATTATAAGGTTAAAAATATTAATCAGAAGAAAAGAAAAGTTTAATTTAAAACTAAACTTTTTTTTGTATCATTTCGTAATTTAGTTTTAACGCTGCTTCAAACTTTCCGCCTTTTGTACTTCCCTCTTTCTGTCTCTTTGTATAAAGCCAAGTGAGAGGTCTTCTAGGGTTATTCATTGACTATATGTTGCCAAGTAGACTTGGATCATTCTTTCACTCCAAAAACAGTCAGAAATATTCATTTGTACCTTTCATCCACTGTAATCTTCGAAATTAAAACACTTAGTAAAATAAATTAATGTTCTGTTGTTAAATAAATCTTTGATAAGAGCTTACTCCGATGAATTACAATTTTTTCAAAGATGTCCCTGATACTCTTTATTCCCTCAGCTCATCAATTTTTTATTTCTTTTTCCCGAAAATAAAATTGTTTGACAATTATTTTCTTTTAAAAACATACCAAAAAAATTCAAAAACAATATTAAAATTGCATTATTATACTTGAAAAGTATTAAATTACCAACACCGGGGAACGATTTTTTGTAGTATTTATACAAATGCTTGATCTTTTTTAATTCGGGTGTGGGGATTTCAAATCTGAAATTAGTTTTCTTCCTAAAGCTAAAGTTTTTTNTTTTTTTTTTTTTTTTTAGTTCTTTAAAGATATTTTTAGATTATTTTTTGATGGCGCGTACAAGTTGTAAATCGTTAGGCATAACAAGGTGTCGCGCAAATATTGCGACAAATTTCTAGTGTAATTAAGGCATATCATCAGGATTAAAATTGCTTAGGAGCCCATGCCCGGAAATGTCCTTGTACGGCAAGGTGTTTCCTATTTTGACCTATTTAGAAGCACAGGAAGAAACGGTTCATAATAGAGAAGAGCCCCTATAAGATAAGTTTGTGAAAAAGTTTGCATGGATCAGTTACTTCAAAAAACTAGATATGCTTTAAGATATTTACGTCAATTGGATCTCAAGAAAATATCGAGGTAGAAGTTCTGGAGAACTATCCTCAACCTCCCAGACTATCCCAAGTTTCGAGCGGTTGCTGCTTTGTCACTAAAATGATGACTGAGGATTACCCCCATCTCTGCATGCAGGTTTTGAAGGAAGAATGCATCGATGGTTATTGGGAGGCCAGTGAACTTTTATCTGTTTTTACGGAACAAAGGCAAAGTTTTGAAGGAATGTTAAGCATCTGGACTAACTTCACTTTAATTTTCTTCCATAAGCACTGCGATGTTGAATAAGGATGTAAAGTATCATAGCATTGCATTAGAAACAATAAAGAAAATCAATTTTTTTTCGAATTGAGTTTTTTTTCTGCTTTAATTATTTTCTATATCATGCGCCATTTGCCCGCATAATTTTTAAAATAAATACTAATCCATGTGGCTTAATTTTAAAAATATTTCTGCATAAATTATATACCCTACGATTTTATCCTACCCGTTGTTTCAATGCGGAAAAAAATTATGTTCGAACTCAAAGTTATAACCGCTAATGTAAGAATAGCGATTTTGAAATTGTAAACAAAAACGAAAGCACTTTTTTGACTTTATTTTGATTATTCCAATACTTTAAAGTCGATTTTCAAAATTTCTATATATCATTTAAATTAATAATAATCATTTTGAAGGATTTATTTTTAAAAAAAAATCAACCAGAAAATAGTTTTCCCAGTCAGTTTTTCTCTCCAACTTACACAGACATTACTTTCCGGATTCATTGGATGTTTCTCGATTCTTATTATGTTATCTTTTCTTTGAATTTCTTTAGCCAACATTTTTTTTAAAATATTCATAGCAAAAAAATATCTCTCATTGGATAAAAAGCAACTGTTTTTAACTAACAATTCTCTCTTTTCCTCTTCGGGGTTTTAAACATTATACTGCCCAACAACGAATAAGGCAGGTTAATCATAGAAACATATCTTTTTCCAGGATAGAGTAACATATTAGAGTAACTTATCATCGGTAACATATTACTTTTCAGTGCCTTCCACCCTGCATCCTGTTAAAGGGCGTGATTTTTCGTTTATTGAGGCATTTTGCTAGCAATTAAAATTACTAATGTTTGTTAAATGATATTTTTTATAACTAAGAAAATATCTTTTGCTCTCTCCTTGCATTTCAGTTTTAGGAATTTAGAAAAAAATAGCACAATTTGCTTAGCATAGAAACACGCTAAGTTTTTGCTATTGAGACAGAGAAAGGATTACCATCAGAGACAAAATTAAAAAAGAATAAATGATGAAAATGATTGCCGTTTTTGAAAAATTAAATCTTTTCAAATATGTTGTTTAAAAGTAACAAGCATATAAAATAAATAGTGAAAGCCTTATTTAATCTTCTATTTTCCTACTCAATACGGTGGTCTGAAAAATCAAAATATTTCTTTTCAAAATGCTAAAGTGCAGTGAAATTTCGCATAAAATAAATAGATAATTAGATGAAATTCGTAAAAGGTTTCTGGTCACGCATTGCATTAAAATTTGACGAAAATAGAAAGAATGTTTTTTTAAATACTACTTGAAATTATACAATTAATATGCTAGTTTTTTTAATACCTTTTTATGGCTTATTTAAAGCAGAAAAGAAGATAAATAAATAAATAAAGCATTTTTATTCAGTATTTTAATCGATACCAAAATGTATTCACTTCTTGGCGTAATTCCGTACAATTAACGAACACAATTTTAAATTTCTGTACGAATTTCATGAAGAAGTTTGATTGAATCACAACGGATTCAGCATTTTAGTAGTTTTTGGGGTCATTTTTTGTTTTCAAAATATTTATTCGTGTACTAATTAAAAAATTAATATCTTTAAAAATAAGTGCATTTAAGTTATCGGACTCAAACATACTTCGTTACAAGAATTTTTTATGAGCAAAAGCCATATTTCTTACTCTTACATTATTGTTTGTGGTGTTTTCTACACTAGGGAATGCTGCAAGCTCCATACCGCCTATACTTCCGGGTTACTGTTTCCGGTGTATTTTTTGAAGCCATTTGTATTGCAACGTGATCAATTGTGATTCGAGATTCTTGCAAACTTGATTATTTATTACTTGTGTTTACAATGCTGACAATACTTGTGTTTACCATGCTAAAGGTGCTAACACTAACGTAAGATGGTGCACAGCTTGCAACAAGGCCAAATCAGAACTGCCAAAAAAGCGAGTTATTCAAAATCTAGCAACCATATGTCACCTTTTTTAACAATATATCTATAAATAACTAAAGCAAATTTTCACTTCAAACTCACCAGAATTACTTAATAACATTAATATCTTATGAAAAAAGGCAGATTTGAGTTTAGAAATTAACTAATTTACTTCTTTTATTAAAAACAAAATTATACGTTTGAAATATCGCCTCACGGAATAAGCTGTAGTAAGCAGTTGCAAACTTTCTAACCGGAACAGGTATTGAGCTCGAGATTGTTATTGTTTACATTGATGTTGAAAACACCATCCAAACGAGTAATACACATTGCTCTCAAAAAGAGAAAAAAAAAAGAAGAAAAAGCCATTTTCACTGCTTACGATTGACGCATTTTTGATCACCATCAAGGGAGAAAGAAAAACCTAATTGGTGAAATATTTTCTCTTGCGGAAAACTCACCAATCAGATTCTACCTTTTTTTTTTTTGACGCTGGGAGCGCGAATTGACGTGAATTGTATAAAGTGTGAACAGTGCCTTCGAAAAATAAGTTAGGCAAAAGCGTTACTTTATTTTCCGAAACAGGATAAATCTTGACAACTCAGTTAATTCTATCTTTTGAGTTACCTGCGACCGAATTAAGATTATTTATATTCTCGATAATTTGTTTATGTATAATTTTCACGTGTAATTCCTTCAAAATTGTTTCGTGCTTGCCTAAATTAAAATATGTCTTGTGAAATTTAAGCGTTTTCAGAGGTAAAACTGAAATTATATTTATGTTATATACTGTAGTTTTCTTTCTCTAAAGTAAATTATTGGTTAAATTGTTACGTTCTGTTATAATTTTAAAAATTTTTTAAAGGGATTTTGTGGTATAACTTTCAGATTTATTTGTTATATTTCCTGTTTGATTTCTATTCAAATTTTTTAATTATTTTCTCTTGCAGTATTCCTGAATTCTTTTATTATACTGTATGTCATAAAAATGGATATATATTCTAATTTTATGACACAGGCATATTTTTACTGAAATTTTAGCTGTAAAATATTGTTAAAATGATTTAATAAATAGAGTGGCATCTTTAAGTACTAAATTTTTGAATTTATGCTAAGTTTAATCAACTTTCTAGGTTCGAGTGTAGAATTGGATGCTTCTTTGAATGGGCACTGTAATTTGTACCTTTTATAACCATCGTTGAATAGTCGACCAATTTTTTTAGGGGTTTATGACTACCAATATTCAACTTAGTAGCCTTGTAATTTTAAACCCATTTCAGAAGTCAAGGGAACTCTTGGATCAAGTATATGGAGAAATTTGTCTTTGTGGAGAACTTTTTGATGGAACTAGCCTGCATTTGCGTCGCATTGAGAGAACTTTCCATGGTTAGCCTCATGGCAAGGATTCTCTAACCCACGATCCGCCGACCACTGCTGATATTTTATATCAGTATTGTGGTCAGTGTGTGGAATTTGTTTCTACTAGTCATCACTGAGAATCAAACCCAGATCACCAGAGCGCTCTATTCCCTGAGCCACCACGTCTCATGCAGCTTTTATTGTAAAATCTTTCACATGCCTGTTTCTTATTTATTGGGAAATCAAACTTTTAAGTCATTATTAATGTTTTCTGCAGCGGCATTGAAAAGTTCTAATTAAAAATGGCCTCCGATTAATATATTTCACCCATTTTTGTTATATTAACCATCAAGCATTTTTTTCTTTTATGTTTAACTTTTAAAACTTTAATTTTTTCCGAAATTTTTATTTTGTAACAAAAACGACACTGTTTTAATATTTTGGTACATTGTATAATTTGTTATCTGTTTCAATTAAAAAGTATGACTGATATTTTCAAATTTACTTCCAGACTTTTTATTCACAAAGATAGTTGTTTGAAATTGACTGCATACAATGGCTGATACAGAGAAAGCTGATGCCAAAAAGCCTCATCGCAAGGCCCACAGTGGGCGCAAGGCTGACAAGAAAGAGGCCAAGAAGAAACAGTTATTGGGGGACCAACATAGAAATCCTAAAGCCTTTGCAATTAATAATGTTACCAAGGCTGAAAGGAGATTTCGAAGGTAAGTAATTAATGATCTTTTAAATGAGCCTACTAAACATAAAGCAAAATAATTTATAGAGGAGAAATTCTGTTTTATAGTGTTATCAGTATTGTAAATAAAGAAGTCAATACATATATTGTAATCAGGAGTAAGTCTAGGGCAAATTTACTACAGTATAGTGGTACCTTCACAAATTCAACTTTAGGAAAACGGTAGTTTCACAAAATGCTTTTAAAAAAGGAAATTATAAGACTCCTCCCTGCCTCTTAAATAAGTTTTTGTTTCCCAGTAAGAAACGATAAATCCTGGATTAATGATTAATTAAGCATATACGAATAGGTAGCACGTGTTTGGTCAGATAGTGTGGTATGGTAGCCTAACCGGTCGCTTATGCCATATTATCGCGAGATTTTTTTGTAGCAGAGTTTTTTTAAAATTAAGCGATGAATCGCTCCCTCTGGAAACTTTGCAAGAAGTTGAAATTCGAACATTATTCTAAACATTCGTACATTGCTCTAAATTTATTCTAACTTTTTTTATTAAAATTTTTTTTCTCTGTGAAACTTCTTTCTATATGACCCCGCAGGAAATATTGTCATAATGAAAATAACTTATAGTGCAAGTATTGTTAAGTGCATGTTTTTTTAAAATTCAAGTTGAAATTTAACAATGAACAATGATTTTTATGGATTTTTAAATTAAGATACAATTTTAAGCCCAAAATTTTACAATAGCAAAGTTATTTTTGAATATATGGGGAAAAATCTATAAAATTTTACCAGTCATAAATGATTTATATTTGTAGTGACAATTTTTAAAAATATCTTCTTACTTATCCCTATTTTTGTGTTGATTTTTTATTTTCCACAAATTATGTCTAAATTTTCACAAAATAGGTACCTCTCATAAAAACCTAGACATACCCCTGGTCATTATGTTGAAATGAATATATTTAAGCATATCTAATTGTTTTTAATTTTGCATTTTTGTTTTTATGTAAGTGGTGTAAATTGTTGATTATTGTTTACTAATATTTTTTAAAAGTAATATTTAAAAATACTTTCTCAATAGCACAGTAGGAGATCTTGATAACACATATAATCCTCGATTCTGTCTCTTTATAAGACTATTAACTTTTTGCATTATTTGTTGTAGTATTTACTATGATATTAGAATGTAAAAATCTAAGCAAATTGAAACTGATGAGTTTATCCATTATTTGTTTAAGTAGTGTATCTATTTCTGTCTTTAAATATTTGTTTCTAAAATTTTTTTGTAAAGCATTTTAATATTGGTTTATATTAAATGACTATGTAATACAAAATTCTGTGAAACAAGGTTTCAGATTTTAAGGTTTGCATTATAAAGATCTACTGTATTTAGCTATAGTTTTTAGTTGTGATATATATCTGAGTTTTATTTTTGAATTAATTCAAATTGTTTTTAACAATTTATGTAAATATTGAAAATTGTTTTTTATTGTGTTGCTGTTAGTTAGTTGTGCAATCACTTTTATGATGGATACTGAAAACGTTGAGTCACATAGGTTATAAGCTAGAATATTTATGTACTTTAATCACATTAAGTTGTGCAAAGACAGTGTCTCATTTGTTGACTGGAGCATTATTTTGGTTCTTTACTTGGATTGTACTAATAATATTTGTAACAAAACAGGATCCTTGAGGTTTAATTTCTTTTCATAAGAAAATATAATTTGTATTCACTTATTGCTCTTTGGCATTATTTTATCTATTTCAGACTCTTTTCTCAATAATGCTTTAAGATTTTTCTTTATTTTCAAAATTTTGCATCACTCTTTAACTTTGGACTTCCCAGTCAGCATGTGAAGATTTTTTGATGAATTGCTTAAGATTCCACAAAAATAAAGAGCTTTTTAGCTGAAAGTTTGTCGATTGTCTTTGGCTGATATCTTTTTCCAGCCAAATAATTTTATTTTTTTAAAAGACATATCTCCTAAGCATTACTTAATGAATAGAAGTATTAGAACAGTTTACCATTAAACTATTTCTCTTAAAAACTCACCAACACCTTTGCAAAAAAACTTAGGAAACTTTTGCATCACAGCATTATTATGTTTATAAATATTTATTTATTTATATTATTTTTATTATCTATGTTACATTTATAATGGATGTTCATTTATTTTTTCTCTGTTGAATATTTAGACAGAATATTAATGTGGTAAAAAATATCTTTTTTTTATATTCCTGTTACTTGAGAAAAGTTATGTATTGTGATATTTATTCTAGAACAATGGATATAAAGAGTAAAGGTTATCATGTTCCTGCTGTTGACAAAACTCCTGCCAAACCACCTCCTGCTGTTGTGGCAATTGTTGGTCCTCCTAAAGTTGGCAAAACAACTCTTTTAAAATGTTTAGTTAAGAACTTTACTCGACAGAAATTAACTTCTATAAATGGGCCTGTAACATTAATATCAGGTATGTTGCTTATAAAGTTATATAAATTTACTCTTTCATGAAATGTGTTAAAATATTATGAAAATACTTTCTTTCTTTTAATAAAAAGTAGTTACATTTAATATTTTATGTTAAATATAGACTTGTATAAAGTTTTTGATATCAATCGTGAGGGAAAGTTTAGCATTACAAAATCTTTGTACTTAGGCATGATTCAAAGATAATTAGCATAGGAAATAGACTATTACCTAATGTTTTAAATAAAGAATGGTTAATATTTTAAATCTGAGAAAGCGCATCATGGTTATTGGTTATTTTATATTTTGATGATTAATTTATGGGCAGAATTAAAATAATTAATCTTTGATTAAAATGATTTATTTTTGAATATTTAAAATAAAAAGCCCACTAGGTTTATAGTGAAAGAAGACTGTTTACTAAAGAACTTAACAAATTAAGCACATTTTTAATTCGAAGAAAAATACCACCTTTGTAGACATACACCCGACTCCTTCAACAAATCTCGAGCTTCATTACTCTAAAAGAATGAAGAGAAATAAGTGGTTAAAGTGAGTGAGGAAAAGAGAATATTATTTTTATTCAATCCCTAAGAACAAGCATTTTTTTAAAAGAAAAAATGGTGAAACTATTGATGTTGTAAAATATCTGGCCATCCTACCCAAATACTCTTTCGTGCTTCTATTGATTTTCAATGAAGGACAGAGTTGTTTGACTTTCATAATGCAGTGTTCTTGAATGGCTTCTTGGGTGGAAATTGTGCAATGCAAAATCTGGAACGCTCACACAAATCAATATATTATTTATATTTTTATAGACATTCGATATCTAAATTGCAACGTGTGACATACTATTTCAAATCATTTTTTGTAATAAAAACAACAGTCCGGTTTAAATTCTTTTAGTATTAGAAAAATTCTTTTTCATCTCTCACAATTTGGCAAATTTAATTGTTCATTTTGTCACCAAATTAAAGATTTTGGCGCAATGATGTGGGAAAACGAGAACCCTTACATTATCCAATGGTCTCAGTCTCGCTTGTGATAATCAAGGATAGTATTTTTATGGTATCCTATATAAAAGATTCCTATTTTGGAAATTCGGTAGTCAGTTTATCGACCAGTCATTATTTAAACAGGTGGGCACTATATATATATATTTAAATGTTGTATCTTATAATGAAAAAATGCATAGATTTTATGAAGTACTAACAAATATTTTTTTGAATTCTTATATTGCTGTACTGCTTTTGTTTAATTTTTATATGTTAAGAAAATAGAAAGGTTTTGATGACAAAATTTTGTACACGTCATGACTTATCATTTAAGATAAGTTTGGTTTTATGATAATACTAATTTAATATATTTTTTACTATTATTCCATAATAATAAACAATATTTTTTATTTTCTTTTTAGGCAAAAAGAAAAGAATTACATTCATTGAATGCAATAATGACATTAATAATATGATTGACATTGCTAAAATAGCTGATCTGGTAAGCCTGGTTTAATGTTTGCATGCATTTTGACAATTTGTATACATTTTGACTATCAAATTATTTAACTTATAACTTTGATCATAGGTTATATTTTTGCTGGAAATAAAATGGAATTAAATTTGAGAATTTATTCTTTGATTGTTTACATATACTTATTGAAAATCCTTTTTATTTAAATATTTCAATTAAATATGAATTTTTGTCATTGTTTTGAATGAATTCATTTAGTTTTTAGTATATTTTATTTCTTTAGAATAAAATATATGGTGATGATGCATCTATTTTTCAATACCTCTATATCTAATTCATGCCTTTTGTTAAAGTTTTTCCCATTTTGATTTGCAAATTTTGTTTAAAACAATAAGCTTTGTGTTTGCAATGAAACATAATTCTTTACAAGTAATTTATGAAAAAAAAAGATGAAAAAGAATCTTTTTAAAACAAAATGATACAAAAAAAAATAAAAAAATAATTTCAAGATTTCAATGTCGGTTATCTTTATAATATGATACTCTATTAGTGATTTTAATATCAGATTTTGTTTTGGTTGGAGATCATATTAGTAGTAAATTGAAATTTTCATTATCTTTTCTTTTTTGTATTGCTAAATCATTTGTTATAATTTTTTAAATATATATATATTTATTTATTTTAAATGTTTTTACTTATTCTTATTCATTTGAGTAAAGAAAGTTCCGTGTGTATAAGCCATGCATATTGATTTGAAATAAAATTTAAGTACCCATATTTCTATGTTTACACCATTTTGTTAATACTGACCTTCAAAATGGCTATTTCTTGTTAATTTTTGTGACACATTGTACAAAAATGGTTGTGCAACAAAAGTCATATATGTGGATTTTGTTTTTAGGTGTTACTATTAATAGATGCTAAATCTGGCTTTGAAATGGAGACTTTTGAGTTCTTGAATATTTGTCAAATTCATGGAATGCCTCGCTTAATGGGTGTATTGACACATTTGGACCTCTTCAAGCAGAAAAAAACGTTACAAAGGACCAAAACTATGCTAAAAAAGAGATATCGCACCGAGATTCCAAGGGTATGTTTTAGAGATATTTTGATTAGTAAATATAATTCTTTTATTCATTTAGTTTTTGTGCTTATAATTAGTTTATAACTTTTGGAAGTATATAAGTATTTAATACAATATTTGTTGATATCTGAACTTTCTAATGGTTGATTTTGATAGTCAACTGGTATTGCTCACACAATTCTGAAACTACTTTAAAATGTATTTAAAAACTTACAGCAACTTCTTCAAATAAGCTGATAAATGTATATAGTAAATTTTTTTATGTAAATCTATCTTTATGAACTTTTATATTCTTCTGAGTGCATTGATATTTTTGTAATTAAGTAGTAAATCTTAAGTTTTATGAATTTTTTTCATTCATTTGGTGTCAACAATTTTGATAAAAGTAAATAACCGATTGACTTTATTTAGAATAAAATAACTCCATTCAAAACTCCTTGATTTTCCATAATCTTGAAATAATTATTTTAAGTCTGTTCCTCCACATGTTTTATTACACTGTGCTTTAGGAGCTTAGTGAATAACCCAAACTATAAACCTAATGTGTAAACTGTAGTAGAGACAATTAAATTTTCGATGAGAATATTTTAAATTTATCTAAAATTATATTTATTCTTGCAATTATTTCGATATCTCTGTTTATTTTTTAATGTGTTTTAAATTACTCCTTGTAATCATCAATTTACTTTTGTTTATTATCCTCATGTTTATATTTATTAGATTCAGCATGATTATATGCAGGGCCTTGACAAACTTTTTGTGATTTGTCTACTCATAATTTTTTGAATTTAAGAAGAGTAGCATTAAATCTGTTCTTTCAGTCAGGATCCTGCTCTTGTGATTTTGAAATTAATTTGGAAAAGACTTTTATCTTTAAATTAAGTTATGAGTAAACCATCTTTTCCCTTACTCCAAGTAAAACGCCAATATATAACATCATCAGCTTTAATTTTAAATAGAAGAACTTAATGAGGGATCCGTTTTTAAAATTTATAATACTATTAATGCTTAGTACAACACCCACTACTGCAAACCTTACATTATTATGATTGCTATATAAATTCCCATTTGCTATTCCATAGACATAATATTATTTTAAATTCCTCCAAAGAAAATTACTCCAAAATAGATGTTAAATATTTTGCACTTTTCCAAGAAGCATTTTTTCATTGAAAATAAAACTCTGAATAGCAGAAGTCTTCAGGAAATGATTCAAGCCTATTTCTTTATCTATTTATATATCTATTTTTACTGCTCAATATACATGCTCTTAATCTACATAATCTTAAAATCTCTATGAATAAAAAAAAATAAAAAAGAAAAAAAGGGTGCCGGGATCAACTATTCTTATTCTCGGTAGTCTTGGTTAACTCTATGGTAAAAAAGATGTGAAATTATGAGTACCTTTCATTATAGAGATTTTGAAGTAAATATTTCATCCTCATGTGTAAATTGGAGTATGCATTTATAATATTTGTAAATTTCTTTACAAAGAGTTGAATAAATTCATGTATCATAGATTTCTTGTGTAAAAGGCAGTATTGACTCTTTCTGTAGAGTGCTGTGATAAGTGGTTTGCTTTGTAATTAAAATATATTGTATTTAACTCATTCTTAATTTTTTCTTCAAGAGATTTCACAAGAAATTTTTACAGGATAGAGGTATTAACCCTTTGCCCAACTTGGAGGGCCAGTCCTTTGATATACTCCCCAAACTGTATTTGGAAAGATAAATTTTTTAAATGAAATAATTTGTGAAAGACAAGACAGGATTAAATAACTTTAATAAAGGATCCACTAACTGACCTAAACTTCTCTTAATCAGATCGTTGGTTGTAATTTCTTATCCTACATTCCTTTTTAAATATCTTTGTTGATTAAAAAAATCTTTATAGGGTGAGAAGATGTTCTACCTATCAGGCCAAATGTATGGAGAATATTTAAAAAATGAAGTTCATAACTTGGGTCGTTTCATTTCTGTAATGAAGTTTGAGCCATCTACATGGAAGAAAACACATCCATATGTGTTTGTAGATCGGTAAGTCTTTATGAAATTCTTATTAATCAGCGAAAAGGCGTATGCAATTTATCAATGCATGTATGTAGTCCTACAAAAAAGTTTGATATTTCTGGCTTATAAAACCAGAAATCTTTACAGCTTTTAATATCTGAATTTCTATAACTTGATGAACTCTGGACAAGTTTATAGTTTAATACGCATTTTAGAAAAAAGATTTATCAACCTTTTTTTGAAATTGGTGTATGTTGCTTCTACACTCCTGCTTGCGTGAGATTTTTTCTAACAGAATGTGATATAACAAATTTACTTTCAACTCAGTGTAAATATTTTACAGATTTTAAGTTGTAAATTATACTATTAGTAAATTATTAAATTGCCAGAATAACTAATAAGCAGAGTATAGTTTTTCTGTCTTGAATATAACTGTAATAAATGCTTGAATTGTCTTGCATTGAATGCTGAACTATCCACATCTCTTAACAGATGTTTCTCATTAATGACTTTTTTAGTTTCAATATATTGTAATTGATTGTATTTTAAATGATTCGCCATCTTAAAATTTGTTCTTCATTTAATATTTTCTTTATGTGATGCCTTGTATAAAGTTACACTAGCTGTTTTAATATTTTGTCTTTTTAATTACAGTCAACTAGTTGTATTTAGAGGCATTTTTTTAAATCTTAAGGCTTCTGTTTAATATGCCACATAAACTGTTATTATCAAAGGAGATACAAGTATTTTCAAACAGAAGTGTAACTATCAACTAATGTCAGGAAATATTGGAGGGAAAAGGAAGTTACCAATACTTAGGTCATTTCAGTACTTTTTAATTGAGCTAGTTTTATGGGCCAGTGATTTTGACAAGTTGTTAATGGATTAATGTTTTAACAAATTGATCAAAAGCCTACTTCTCATAATAAATAACTGTTGTGTTGTTTATTTTGTTAATTCCTTAAATTTTATACTGTTTTACACACTAATGGTATATAATGGATTATTTATTTATATATAGAATGGAGGATATAACTAATCCTGAGAATTTAGCAAAGGATCCTAATTGTAATAGAGCTGTGTGCCTCTATGGTTATGCTCGTGGTGGAGCATTAAAGCCTAATTCCAATTATCATATTCCAGGTAATAGTTGAACTTGAGCTCTTTATATTTAAAACTCTCTATCTTATTTGTCTTTCAATCAAATAGTTTTTTAAATAAGTGATTGGTTTTTATTTTTTCCTTTTTATTCTTATATCATGTAAGTTTTATTTTTAAGAAAGGAATGGAAACTTCCCCATAGAAACTTTCCAAGTGACTTGAATAAGTTTTCTTTATTAGTAATAGTTTGCAAAGAGCTAATACAATTATTTTGTTTTGAGGGAGAAATCTTTTACCTCTAAAAAATAACAATAAATTTACAGATTTGATTAGATTTTATGTTATAAAGCATTCTAGTCAATACAAAGATAGTTTTAAATTGAATATTTTAAACAAAGTTTTAAGCATGGAAATAAAAATGTTTCTTTTTTTAATATGTTTTTTTATAAATAAATAAAAAAAAGTTTAGTGATGTTTTCAATTGGAGGGAAAAATTTGTTCAACTTCACATTAAAATTTCTAAGTGTTTTTTTTTTCTTTTTAAAGTTTAAAACAGTTTTATATTGTTATTATATGATAAATTAAGTGATTTTTATTATAAAAACAGTATTCAAAACTAATATTTAATTATTTTTAAATTGATTTTCAGGTTGTGGTGATTATTTGATTCGAAATATTCACTTTTTGCCTGATCCTTGCCCTTTGCCTGAGAAAAACAAAAAACGTTCACTGAACGAAAAAGAAAGGCTCATTTATGCGCCCATGAGTGGAGTGGGAGGTATTGTTTATGATAAAGATGCAGTTTATATCGAATTGAGGGATAATCAACAGCAAAAAAAGCAGGAAGTGAGTGTTTTTATTTCTACCTTTTTTCATAACTGTCAACTTTTTTATCCCCAGTTTTCTGCACTGCTGAGTTTATAACTTTCTGTATTTTGAAAATTTTCATGAAAGTTTCGTACCTTAGAACTAATTATGTGTACGAATACATGTGTAAGAATGTGCTCTCATCCCTAGCTCAGACAATGACATCTTTAATTTTTGCTGTGCTTCAGCCTGATGCACATTAATGCAGAACGTAGAAAATCTCATTGTACGGAAAAAAAGAATGATATTTTTCTTCTATTTTGGATTTATTTAAGCTGAATTTGTTATAACATTACATTCTGATAGCTTTACTGTTGATTCTTTGAATAAGGAATAGAAATTGAAAGTGTACAATTTCATAGTGAATCCTCTGCATTTTGAAAAATTGGGGTTGGCAGGTATTGTTTTAAAATTTTTCTTTTTTGATATCTTGCATTTAATTACTAGCATTTACTTTTTGTTTGTATTTTTAAGCAAATACTTTAATTCGATATTCAATGTAAATTTATTTTACCATGATGTTAAAAGATATTTTTAATTTGTTGATTGTGTGCTAAATGTGTCGCAATTTTTTAATATTTTTGGCATTAAAAGATGATAGAAAAATAATTTTTAATTTAATATTAAAAGATAACTCCTTTTAATAATTTATAATGGTAAAATAATTACCTGTTTACTGCAAATGAGAAAATATTTGTCAAAGCCTTTTTTTTTTCATGTCATTTTGCCGATAACATAGATTGTCATTTTACAGGCTTAATACAGATTTTAAAAATATTGGTAATAATTTAATGATGATTTTATACATGTATGAGAAAATGTAAAGAGTTGTAAATAGTGTTAGTTTAAATATTTTAATGAGTTAGTGTTCTAATAAGAAATTCTAATTTGTAGGAAGAAAAACCAGCTGATAAATTAGTTAACACTATGGTTGCTGTTCAACATCCTATAGATGAAAAAATGAAGGCAGCACAGTTTCAGTTATTTGCTGGGGCTAAGCCACTTGGTGATAAAGACATGTCCAGGTATATGTTGGTGTATTTTTCTTTGTTTACTAGCTATTATTTGTTTATTGAATTTTTAATAGATTTTTTTTCACAATTTAAACAAACTCTACTTATTTTGGTTGAAATAGAATAAAGTAAGCAATATCTTTAACTTACTGAATGATTTAATTTTTTAAAGTTTCATTCTTTTATCTGATTAAAAAAAATAAAGTAAGAAATAAATGTACAATTAAAATAAATTAAAGCAACTGTAGTTAGTTAAGGTAACAATTCCATTTTTTACGTATTCATTTTGGCTTAAAAATTTTTTTAAATTTTAATCTTCAAAATCAATTTTAAAATAAGTCTGAAATAATGTGTGAAGTACTTGTATATGAAATAAAACGAATATTTTTAGAATTGCACCATACCAAAAAAGTTACCAATATAACCAATATAATAGTTCAATTACCAATATAATAGTTTTGACACTGAAGATAAAATAAATTTTTTCCTGCAGATACAAAAAAACTCTTATTTCCAAGGTTTCGATCATTATTTTTCAAAATGTGTTGTTAGATTTGATGTTGCTGTCATAATAGTAGCTTTCCAAACATTTAAATTTTTATGTACATGTAAAGAAATGTTAAGAATTATTTTTTAAAAGTTGTTTCAGCAATTATTATGAGACATTGAAAACAAAATACTGTTTTAATAGTGTATCCCATGTCTACCACATTAATGGTTTGGCAACAAAATACCAAATTTTTCATTGTCTTGAATAAAGATATAATTTTTATAATATTCTTTATATTGCTCTTAGGATTTTATTTACTTCTATAATATCTTTTACATTGCTTCTTGAATTTTGTTTACTTCCAAAATAAATTATATATTTTTTTCAACTTCTAAAAAAATTTATATTTTAACAGTTTTGCATTTTTAATTTTTTTCAGAAATTAAAAATATATTTGTTATAATAGAGAAAGATATTTATATTATATAAAAAAATATATTTGAAGAAATGAACATATATTTGACAAATATAGAAACATAAAAATATATTTGTCATAATAGAGTAAGAGAGAGTGGTTCATATGTTTGATTAATATATTACACTAAGAACTAATTAATAAAAAAAGTCAAAATGCAAACTAGAAGATATGGACTTTAAATAATGGTTATTTTGTTTTAATTTTATTTAGTAAACAAAATTGTATAAATTGACCAGGATTGGAATATCATTTTTATTTTGAAACATAGCTTTCTTTTTAATATGTTCAATACCTGATTGTTAAACACTCAAAAATAATTTTGAAAATGTTCCAAAAAGGTTTTAAATTATTTTATAAATTAACTAGTTTTATGTTAATTATCAAACACAGTTAGATATATTTCTAAAAACTTACATTATTTCTATTTAGCAGTGAGGATGATGATCAGGAAGATTCTTCAGCCAGTCAAAGTAAAAATAAATCTCAATTCCAATTATTTTCTGGTGGAAAGTCTTTAAATGATGATGATTTATCAAGGTAGAGATTTTTTTCTTTTTTAATATATATCTTTTTATTTTTAAGAAGGCTTTTTTTTGCATTTTTTATTTCAGGCACGATTTACATGATTTCAACTTAAAATCCTGTTTTTAAAATGTTGCTCATAGTTTTATGTGCTTCAATCATCGAGAGTAATTGAGATTAATTCTGGTTCAATTCATTGAAAATCCAGATGCTTCTAAAGGATAGAAAAAACTCGAAAACAAGCTTTTATTTATTAATTTATTGCATTAACAATGTCATTTACATTTGTAAAACTTTTCCTGTTACTTTTATTTTTTTTTGATAATTTCTCACTACTTAAAATTATTCCATTGATAATATGAATGACTGGAACTAGAATAATTTTAAATCTATACCAAGCTATTGTTAGATTAAGTTTCAGAGTTAATATTTATAGTTTTGCATTATAATTTTATCAATATGTTTTGAAAGTTTAAAAACAATATAAATAACAAAACGTAAAATTCAATTATTTGCATATTATCTAAAAAAAACCCCCCATATTTTTTTAAATAGACATTCAATGTAGGATAGCAAAGATAAACAGAATTTCATCAATGGTCATAAGTAACAGATTGTCAAAGTTATATATATTTTAATGAATTCCTTGAGCTATTGTGTCGAAACATTTTTACTTTTTGAACTTCTAATCCCCATAACTTGAGATCCAAAAGTTTTCATTATTTAATTGAGAAATAAATTGTTTTATTGAATAAAATTTGATTAATTGTTAAACTGTGCTACTTAGTGGAGCATTATTTCATGTTTTCAATACGAACAGAATAATAGGATATTTAATCTTGATTTTTTTCATAAGTGAGGACCTACCTAAATTTTCTCTAAAAATATGCATATACCACTCTTATTAGTAGAAAAAGATATTTATTATTAAAACTAACATTATTTTAATTATTACAAACTATTATTGTTTTGAATTTAAGTAGTGATGATGATGAAGATGAACAACCAACTGGCCTTGGATTTGAAACTGATAGTGATGATGAAGACAATGAAGACGATAGTGACGGTGAAAGTGATAATTGTAGTGATGATGAAGGTATTGATGTAACTTTAAAGAAGAAGAAAAAGGTTTTTTATAGTTTGTTTCTATTATCTTTTCATTATTACGTATTGTTATAATTTTTCATAATTAGAACATTGCAATCACAAAACAAAAGCTTCAGTTTATTTTTTCTTTTCTTTTTCGCTATAGAAGGTTAGATTTGCTGATGATAATGATGAAGAGAGTGCTGAATCATCTGATAGCGATGAAGGAGATTCAGGAGAAGAAAATGATAACAAGCGTTTAAAGAAGCGTCGAAAACTTGATTTAAATGATAAAGATGAGAATGAGGATGAGCTTGGTGAGGGTTTTTTAGTCTTTTTTTTAAAAAATTAACTGTTTTATTTAAAATTTATAATTTAAAAAAAAGAACAAATTAGGTTTTTCTACCATTTTTCTGCATAAAGTTTTGCTTATTTTTCTATTCTGAAGAAATTAAATTAAGTGTTACTGCAATAAAATGTTTGAAGAACAAAATAAATGTAATGGTTATTTTTTTTTATAAAGCTTAAATTATCAACATAGTATTATTAACCCTTGTCTGTAAGAAATTAAAAAGTAATTAATTAAAAAGACAATATGTTCTGTTTAAGTTTAAGCTTTACATTCTAATACGCTTTTTTCATTTATATATATTGATAACTGTTTTATAAGAATTTTTAAACTTAATATTGGAGCTAATTCTATATTTTTTTTCATGCAAAAAAAATTGTAACTTTTTTTCTCAGTCTGATAGTGACAGTAATGTTAAATTAACCAAATACTTTATTCATTTAACTAAAACTAAATTTAGAAACTTGAAAAAAAGTTTTCTTTAGACTTATTCGTTTCTTTGGAGAATTGCAATGAAATATGATTGTTTATCTGCATTTTTAAGAAATGAATATCTGTCGTGAATATTTTGAGTATAATGAATGCTTCTTTGATTCATTTGTGATTTCATGTAAAAATAAGTTTTGAACTAAAATCTGGTTTAAAATAATTAAAGCTGCATATACTTCCACAGTTTTTTTTTATTGTTATCAAAATATGTATTATTGTAATGTTTATATTTAAAACTGCTGGAAAGGGAATTATGACATTACTTTTATAATGATGCATTTATAGGTCAAGCAAAATGGAAAGAAAATTTATTGAAGAAAGCAGCTGATGATTTTTATCAACGTCAAAAGGAAACTGTTAGCTTACAAAAACTTGTTTATGGGCACAGTAAGTTGGTCATTTGTCTCTGAAATTTTAATTCACATAACAAAAGATGTCTCAAAATTTACAATTTTTAAAAAAATCTGAATAAATTGTGAATAATTAAAATTTTTTTTCCAATTGACATTCTGTTTTTTAAATTTTTAAGCAATTAACTGAAGTCCTACTGAATTAGATTATTAACAAGGCCTCTAGCTATTATAACTGCAGCAAAAAAAGACAAAGCATAAATTCAAGTTCGCAGAAGCATTCAGCAAGGGAGGCTTGCCGAATATCGGCTAGAGCCGTTCATTTTTGAAGCAGGATCCTGATGTTGTACGATGTGCTTTTAACATTTTTCAGTCTGGTCTGCTAAGGTACCAATGTTAGTGTTTATGACAAAGAACACTGAGAAATTCTTATCTAACTCAGCGGTAACCCTAATATTTGGCTTTGCTGGTTATGTATAGTGTGCCAAAAAAAAAAAAAAAACCTCCTTGAGTATCTTTTGTTCTAATGATCGGATCTTTACGTTCTAGGACTTACTGGTTTGAGGGGGTAACCTCAAATATGCTAATTAATTAGTGCAGACGATATTTAAATTACAAAATCAGACACAAAAACATACTTTCTCTGTATAAACATACCTTTTTTCATCAACAGATTCGGATATCTGATCCACAAAATATAGGGGGTAGTTCTGGTCCCATATTCTGGTCTGGGAAGCAATTCAAAGTTTTGATGCCTTAATGTTAATTTTACTTTTTATGTTCTATTATATGTTAATGTTTTATTTACAAAGTGTTTAGCTATCTGTGCATTTTCCTCAATACCCTCTAGAGAGCATCAGGGAGTTACTGTACTATAAAATATTTATACAATTATCCATCCCATATCCAGTGGCATTTCAGTTTAATGATCCCTTCAGTGTAATATGCGCGTAAACCGTTTTTTTTAAAATTTATTTTTTTAAAATAAATTTTAGCATATGTAATTTATTTTATATAAATTATTTAATCTTAATAATTTCCTTAAATTATTAAATGTAAGAAACTGTTAAAATTATTCTCAATTATGAATGTAAATGTACATCATGAATAAATATGGTTTTCAAACACTATTTTTTTTCTCTTATTCTAGTGAGCTGAGTAAAGTTCTAACAATTTTAATTAAAGCACTTCCTTAAAGTTAAATGTTAATTTTATTCTATCGTACAAAAACATGAAAAAAGTTTATATTTTTATTTTTTAAAAATTGTGTTCTTTTAATTTTAAACGTGCAAAGTTTCGTCTAACACAGGTTGCCAACTGAAGTTGACAAAGACAGAGTTACTCAGTTTTCTATTTTCTTTATGCTCTGAAAAAAATATCTAAATCACGTGAATTTGTAATGCTTACCTTAAATAAAGTATTGCATGAGTTATTTTTTTTTTTTTTATGAGAGGTATAGTGAAGCAAAGTATTTCATATTTTTAAGCTATTTGATTCGTTTAGTATCAAATCCTGTTTTATTGTTAATGTTAATCATATTTGTTTTAATTTTCTTGAAGAACAGTTAATGATTAATTAGAAACTTTCTTAGCGTACCTTGAAAACAAGTTTTCCTTTAAATATTTTTCACTTGAAAAATACAATTATTTTAAAAATTTTTTTGCTGTAAGAAATTTTTGAATTAAAATAGGTTGGATAAATTTGGACACAACACTAAACATTATTATTTAGACTTATTAATCCTTTTGAAAGTATTTATATAAACAATGGTGGTTATATCAGTGCCTGATTCAAATTTAAACTACTATAAAACAAACCAATTGTTTTGCAGTTTGATTTAGCATGTATTTGAAGTATGTTAAGTTTCAAATACTCTTTTATTTAAATATAAAACAAAATAGAAGAAAATAAAATTTTCTTAGAATCTGACATTCTGAGAAATTCATTGTCTTCTTAGTTTCATAGTTTTTGTTGTTCATTCTTAGATGTACCTTTGATTTAAATTCTAACAATGTTTCATAAAATAGAGCAACTTCTTCACGATTCTTGAGATTTGTTCAGCATTAAAAATTTAAGTTAAAATCCAGCTTAGTTCTCTTTGAAATTTTTTTATTATGGAAGTGTCAAGTTAGAAAAGATCACATCACATAGCAATGTTGTAAGGGTCACCAAGCTGGCCATGTAGTTGGCTCGTGCTTATTTAAGTTTACTCAAAGAACAAACAGCAAATTGTTTATGTGTTTTTTAAGGGTTTATGTGTTTTTGTGTTTTTTAAGTGTTTATGTGTTTTTTATGTGTTTTTGTTTTACTTACTACCTGCTAATTTGTCTTAAAAACTTTTTAGACTTTATAAGGAATCAAGATAGTGAATCAGAATCTGATGGTGAAATTGGAAACTTGTTTTTTATTGCAAAACATGAAAAGGATAAGAAAAATGTTTTGAGTGATAATGACGTTGACTGTTCAAGATTTGTATCTAATGTACCTAGGGATTGGTCTGATCAAGAGGTTAGTTATATATTTACTGTTGTTATTATCAGTTTTTAAGGTTTTAACCTGATATGTGATTCTACCTAGATAATAATGTTTTGCGCTTTTTTTTATCACTTACCTTATTTCTAATTTTCATTAAAGTTTTTTCCCCTTGAGATGTTGAGAAATAACCACATTACATAATATTTTTTTACATGCTCATTTCAAAATGTGTAATAACTGATAAAATAAAACTTTAAATCCATGGATTGACATAGATTGAGAGTAACTTTTTAATTTACTTAATACACATGCTTTCTATTATTTTTGTTTTATGCTATTTCATGCTTGTTTAATGTTATTAAGATAATACAATGTTATTTTATTGTATTATGTAGATATTAGAAACAATTAAAGATTGCTTTGTTACTGGAAAATGGGAAGATAAAGATGATGCTGAAAAGCTCTTAGAAGAAGATGGTAAGTCTTGACTATAAGAATTTTATCACCTTTCAATTCCTTATGACCCCAAAGGCCCTTAGTGATTTTTCCTTCTTTAATTTTGTGTCATTTCCAGTATATTTTTGTCTCTGACTCCTCTTTAAACACAGTTTGAATTTGCTACATTATGCACATAATACTTCTTTTTTTGGTGCATAATAGCAATTTTCAGCTTTTCTATAGTTAAACTCTATATTTTATCTTACCTAATATTATATTGTAATTTATTGTTATTTATATACCTGCACTTTGGGAGGGATGCTTTTATTATTTAAAAGAATTATCATAGTACCATCAAGCTTTAGCAATTATAGATAGCTTTATAAAAACTACAGAACGATAACGATTTTTTTAAATTTATGAATTTCCTTTTCTTAACATTTTTGCTATATAGAGACAAATCCTTTTTTTATGGTAATTAATAAAAAACACAATTGGTAATTAATAAAAATCAATTATTTTTTATATTAAGCAGTATTTTTTTATGTTTTAATGAACAATTACAATTTTTATTATAGATAAATATCTTGAAGTTTGTTATTTCGTTTTGAAATATTGTAACTGTGGAATATCAAATAAATGTTTCATTTTGTCATTATCAAATTACCATAAAAAGTTATTTTCTTTACAGTCTGAAAAAACAGTTTATCAGTTATGTAAAAATATTGCTAGAAGTTGAAATTGTTCTTTATGTTTTTACAGAATAGGGTTAAAAAAACTGTCTAAATAATTTGTTTAAGTGTCATTAAAGATTTAAGACATACTGGTTTGTTTAGTCATGAATCGAAGAGTTTGAAAAGGGCCAGATTAATATGGTTGCATGCAAAGGTACAAATGTATTTTCAAGATAGATATTATATTTTCTGATAATTTATAGTTTAAGTTTTAAGGTTAAACTTAGTTTTATGTTTAAAATGTGAGCATGTTAAAAAAATTTCATGTTTATTTCACAAAAAGTTATGCAAACTGTTTTAATTTTGTCCCAAAATTTTATAATATAATTTATCTCTGTACATTTTTTTTATTTTTAGATGATCTGTTTGGTGACTTTGAAGATTTTGAAACAGGAACTGTTCATAAAGGCAAAAGTAAACCTGAAGGAGACACTGGTATGTTTTTTTTTTTTAAATTTCTTATTAGTTTTATTGATTTATTTCTTAGTAGTTTTATTGATTTATTTCTTAGTAGTTTTATTGATCTTCTTATTAGTTTTATGAGTTTATTTTTTATTAGTTCCATTGATTTATTAATTATTCTAAGTAATGTATTTTTTTTAAGTTTAGTATTATTGGTGAATAACTCATGTTTTCATATTTTAAAATAACTCAAGATTTTGGAATGTCTGACTTTTTGTTTTATTCATTTATTTCTTATTAGTTCCATTGATTTATTAGTTATTCTAAGTAATAATTGGATTTTTTTTTAAGTTTAGTATTACTGGCAAAATAACTGTCATGTTCTAAGATTTTGAAATGTCTGACTTTCTTTTAAAAATTTTAACTTATAGAATAATTTTAAATCATTAGGAAGTATAATTGATTTCCTGAAAGACATAAAAATGTATCATTATCCTAGAGCTATAGCCTGGCCTTCCTTAAAGTTTTGACTTATTCTCTTTTGTTGGTTGCCTTGTTCTTCATGTTGATAATTTTAAGTACTTTCAGGTCCTCTTCAATTTGCACTTTACAACTAACTCTAGGTTTTTGTCCCTCTGGTTTTCTGTCTAATAACCTTATGACCTTCTTTCTGAGTCCATTCTTGAGACGTACCCAAACCATCATATACTTTTTATTCTTATAATAGTTGTTACCATGCCAGGTTCTTTATATTTATCATAAATCTCTTTAGTTGTTCTGATCTTCCAATGCATATCCTCATAAATTGCACCGAAAATATTCTGCGAAATTTTCTTTTCCCATATTCTTAGAGGATCAGAATCACTTTTAGTTAATATCCATATCTCAAATCTATGTAGCAAAATTGGTTTATTCATAATTTTATGCATAAGAATTTTAAGTTACGTTTTTAAAACTAGACTTCATAAATTTTTGTAAAGCTTAATAACATCTGTTTCAAGCAACCATTTTTGCTCAATATGTATAAAAATGCATGGTTTAATATTTTTTAAAAGGGTGCTTTGCTTTGTTTTAATTCTTAAAATAAGAAAAAAAAAATATGTGGTATAATTAAAAATATAGAGAAAATTATACATGTACTACATTTAAATAATGGAATATATACAATAGTTATTAATATTTTTTAAAATTAATAACTATTCGTGTAATATTTCTTTTCGATTTTTACTTCTGTATAAAATAAATAGATTTTTTGTAAATTAATTTTTTATAATTACTAAGTAAGAAAATGGCTATACATTTTAGACATAATAACATTTATATATTTTATCCTTTAAAGGGGTATTTATTTTTTTAGAATTTGTAATAAGCTAAAAGTTCCATAGAATTTGACTGAATGTCTTGCATTTTTCTAAAATTATTTCTAACTATTGCTTTAATATTTGTTTGTTAGTAACATTTTAGTTTGTGTTGATCATTTAATCGGAAATTCATATTTTTAGTGCAGTTATATAAAATTAGTAGCTTTTAACTATAGATTATCTTCAGTAAAAACTCCCCCGTCGCAAAGAGACCGTCTGTTGCTATGGAATCAAGAATAGCGCATTTCAAGGAGCTTCTCTTAACTCTAAGGCTAACACAGTTGTCCGAAGAAAAAGATTCCCTTTCTCTCGCTGATCTGAGCCCAATCCTGTCCTTGACAATTGACCACATACTCTTACTTGAAATACTTATAGCTCATTACCATAGTTACCACCACAGGTCCAGACGAATGGCCTGGGGAGTTTTTACTTTAGACAAACTGTACTCCTCTAGTGGGATAAAACTGGATGCATATATAAACTCTATGTGTAATTTAGATATATATTAGAATTTCAGTGAAAAAAATAGCAGAGATTTTTATTTATTTGATAGTTTGATAATATGTACAAAGTTTACATGTAATGTGTGAAATGAAAGTTTTCTTTCCTTGCTCCACTGCAGTTTTTATAAGCCCAGCAAACACAATTTTCAATATTCCATATCCATTCTCAGTTGAATAAAGTTATCTATGCAGGTGCCATGTATTCAACAATAACAAAATGCTAATATTGCTGCTCTTTCTTGTTACTAAGTACAATGCAATCCAGAGCCTGTTTGTTAGAAAGCAGAACTAATTTGGCCAGAATCAGGGCAATCTGTTTCTCCCCTGTTCATCAGTTTCATCCTGTTCTTTAAAAATTATGGTGTTCTTTAAAAAAAATGAAAGATAAAACATCATTTCTAGAGCGAATTATCTTTTAAACTTCTCTGATTTCAGAATTTTTGTTTTTTATTTCATCAATTTTAAATTCTAACTGAAGCAAGCCAGTCATTCCGAAATGAGAACAGAAAAATCTGGAGTATTTCTTTCCTTTCCTATGAACAAGAAAATTATCTTTAGAATATAATTCTGCAGAAAAAAAAGGAACAAAAAATTATTTGCTTTTGTATTTTTTTCACTTACTTTATTGCTTCAACTCTTTCTTTACTCTGTTTTTTAAATTTAAAATCTAAATATGAAGATACAGAGTATAACAGTTTTGGTTATAACTATCATCTCAATTAATGTTATTATAATGTTTTTTTAAATTTATTGTTGTGTTTTTGTGGAGAAAATAGTAATTCATTAAGTCATGAAAAGTTCTTGGAATTAGTCATGGGAAGTCATGAATAGTCGTGGATTAGAAAATCTAAAATGTAGCAGATACCCTGTCTCTCCTACCATTTAACTGTAAATTCAATCTGAGCTCAATCAGTGTACTTATGTCCCACTTTTCTTATCTTGTAGAAAAAGATGAATCGTCTGAGAATGAAGAGCAAGATGATAAAGATGAGACTGAAGAAGTGAAAGCTGAAAAAGAGAAGACAGCCCAAGAGAAAAGAATGGAAAAGAAAAAGAAACTCAAAGAAATGTTTAATAAGCAGTTTGACGATTCTGAAGGACGATCTTATCACGATGACCTTAAACTAGAAGCTGATACTCAAGGAGAAGTAAGAACTTTTTTTTTAAAAAAATTTAAAATGTTTTAAAAATGTATTAAGATTTTAATTTCAACGAAGAAGATAAGTTATTCAAATGACTTTCAAATTATATTGTGAATTGATTTTTAAATAACTGTTAATTTTTTTTCATTTTTAGTTTTCTACTAATGTTACTTTTTATCGCTCCAAATTTTTCTTCAGCATCAAAATAAAAGTTTGCCTTTTGCTTTTATAATTGTATATTTTGCCTTGTCTCTCAGCTTAATTCCTTCAACACAAAACCATTTCTTTTCTTAACCCTTAGTATTGTAGTTGCATCCTTGATGACAAGTGATGGATGCTAAATCCTCACAGAAGTGATGGATGAGAAATTTGCACTTACCTGAATTTGCACTTCCAAAATAAGTCCCAAGTTCATAAGTATTATACATATTTTGGAAGCACTTAGTGATGGAGATAAATTGTTACGATACATTTTTATCCTTTCATCAACAGTTAAAATAGCAAAATTTCTGTTTTTATTTTCAATTATTTATCATTCATATCATATATTTAACATGATCGAAGAGGAATAAAAAAGATCAGGAAATTTTGATGTTTGTAGTTTGAAGTTTTTTTAAAAATCTTTACAAGTATTATAATATGCAATATAGTTAATGTATAATTCGTTTTCATTATCTTTATAATAGTGCATTTGTAATTTTGAAATTTACCCCAATAAGTTAATAGTTTTCTATGTTTTTCTTCATTACAAAAAAGCTTTTTCTCCAACCATTTTATTTTCCTAAAAAGTGGAGTAAAGAAAATTTCAATGCATTGAGATTTTTAACTTATGAAGTTTTAATTAACTTGAATCGTAATGTGCAATGTAGAAAGAAATATGAATTTTTTTCACTTTCTTTGTAATAATATACCAGTAGTAATTCTGAAAGAAAACAACTATCATAAGCTCTTAAATGCTCCCATTCCTTAGTATTTAAATATTTTTTTAAACTTAACTGAGGAAATTGCACATTTTTGCATATTAAACCTGATTTTTGATTGTCTTTCTAGTTAAATAAGACTGAATTCGAAGGACTTGATGATGAGCTTAGAGTTCAATATGAAGGTTTCAGACCAGGCCTGTATCTTAGACTTGAAGTTGAAGAAATGCCCTGTGAATTTATTAGAAATTTTGACCCTTCTTATCCTATTATTCTTGGTTCACTATTGAAGAATGAAGAAAAAATGGGTTATTTGCAGGTAATTAAAATTTTCATTTTCTTACTATACTTTCGTAATACCTGATTTCCACTAGCAGGTTTAGTAAGCTTATATATGGTCTGGAATCTGGCTTAACCCTTTATAGAGACATTTTTTTCTAGTTATGTTAAAATATTTTGGGATTGGGATTGATTTAAGAAAAAAAAAATCATTCAGGTAAAATACTTTAAAGAACTCCAAAAAATCATGAGCAACTAACATGATTTAACAATGAAAACCATCTGAATAATTGAAACACAAAATTTGTCTCGAATAACATCACATTAAAAACATTAAAGTTAGAAAAAAGAATCGCGAGTTTGATTGGAACTCAATTTTGTAATAGTAGTAACATGTTCAAAATATCAGGATTTGGAGAACAGAGATTAAGTTGAGTGGTCTGAAAAGGCGATCATAAAACCATGTGGATTTATGATGGAATCATTGGGAATAAATGCATTACAAAGTGTTAACTGAAATTTGAAATTCGTAAGTCTATAACATCATATTAAAAAATTAGAGCATAAATAAATGTCTGAAAAACCAATTAGTAAATGATGTTGATTTACAATAAAATCGTCAGAAAATAAATTCATCAAAAAGTGATTGCTCAAATTTGCATATCATAATTTAATGACTGATAAGGTGAACCAATTTTCCTTCTCCCTTTGAGATGATAACTAGGTTTTGATATACAATGTATTTTTATGTAATCCAAACTACAAACTTCCCTCTCTCCAAACTTCCACAATTAATGAGAGGATTTTCACAGCAGATTGAACGTACACTTTAGCTGCACATACACATTGGTTGTTTGGTCAGTCACCTGGATCGATCACCTGGCTCTGCAAGCAGCAGTGTATGCAACATCTTAACCGGTTGCATTGTAGGAGCACTCCACAAAACCTTCATCATGCAAACAAAACCCTTCATTATTATTATTTATTATTATTATTACTGTAATATTCCTTCATGAATATTATGTGGTTGGTTCTCATAAATAACTATCACTAATATAGACAACACTATTTATTATTAACATATACAAAAATAATATAAAAAGAAAAGGTAAATTAGTGACATGATCTTATCTGACTTCGCAAGTCAGTCCCGAGAATGCTTCTCTCTCACTTTAATTAATTACTTTTTCGGAGGTGAGTGTGCGAAGCGCCCTCTGGTGAAGATGTCCGCACACTACACCCCCCACGCAAGATTGAAGTATCTCCCTTGATACTTAATCTGACAAAACATATAAATTGATAGTAAACAACCATATCGTAAATATTTAAACTAAAATGACAATTAATATTCATCACTAATATTAATGAATATTTCAAATAATGCAAATAATGTATTTAAATTCAAATAATAAAACATTTTCAATAATCAGGTAATGCACTCAATTTTTTAACATAACGTAGCATTAAACTATTAAAATTTATAACTTGCTTATAAAATCAAAATAATATATAAATCAAAAAAAAAAAACTTTAAATTATCAAAATGTGAACAGTCAATATTTAAGTCAGAGTATTTGGAAACAGACGAGATAATGCATCCGCATGCGGCATTTTGGAACCAGGGCAATGTTTCAAAATTATATTATACTTTTGAAGAGCGAACACCCATCGCTGTAACCGAGATGACTGAGGAGCACACTTCGTTAAATACGGTAAGGGGTTGTGGTCAGTGTAAAATTCTATTTCAGAGCCAAATATCAACGACTCAAATTTCTTTAATGACCACACAATAGCGTAAGCTTCTCGTTCTATAGTTGACCAGGCTTGTTGTGTTTTGGTCAATTTATGACTAGCGTAAGACACTGGGAAAGTTTTATCTCCTATTCGCTGAGAAAGACAGGCTCCTATTCCAATCTGTGATGCATCTGAGTAAATAATGTAAGGATTACCGGGCACTGGTGTGTAAAGTGATGGGGCTTCTACAAGGGCTCGTTTGAGACGTGAGAACACAGAGTCATGCACCTCACTCCAGGGAATTTCTTCCGGCACTCGCTTTTTTGTCAATTCTGTTAGAGGATACACTAATTCAGCATATTTCGGAATATAATCTCGGTAAAAACCACATAATCCAAGTACACTTCTCAATTCTTTCTTAGTATTTGGTCTTGGAAGTTGTTGAATGACTCGAACTTTTTCTGGATCGGGCTGGAGTTCACCCGAACCGATGATATGTCCCAAAAACTTGATACTTGGTTTAGCAAAAGAACATTTATTCAGGTTAACAGTGAAATTGAGTTCTTCTAATCTTTTCAGAATCAACTCCAGATGTACCAGATGTTCCTCAAAACTATTAGAAAATATACCAATATCGTCTATATATGCTCGTGAAAACCTTTTAAATGGTGCTAGGGCCTTGTTCATCACTCTCTGAAACGTTGCTGCAGCATTCCGGAGTCCAAACGGCATAACTCGAAATCTGTACTGAGAATTGTGAGTTTTAAAGGAAGTTAAATCGTAACTTGCTTCCTCCATGGGAATAGCATAGTAACCTTTTAGCAGATCTAGGTTTGAGATTACATTAGCTTTCCCTATAGTATGTATTAACTCAGTAGTATCTTCCATAGGAAAATCGTCCGTTATAGTCACAGCATTCAACGCTCGATAGTCGATGCACATCCGCATCCCTCCATCTTTTTTACTAACGCACACCACTGGATAAGCAATTTCAGCTGAACTCTCTTCTATTAAACCAGCATCTAAAAGCTCTTCTATCTGTTCATCTACTTTTCCTTTCAAAGCATCCGGAATACGGTATATATAAGGCCTCTTCCTCTCACTGTTAGGTATGAGTCGAATCTTATGCTCTTTAACATTTGCTTTCTTTAATTTTCCAGTCATAAGTTCTTGATGTTTACTCAGCAAAGAAATTAATTTTCTTTTCTGATCATCACTCAAATGTTCTAAGTCCAATTGTGAATCAAACATAACTTTTCCAATGTTCGTTTCAGGTACTGTAATAATTTCACCAAATTCGTCCTCATTTTCAAATATCACACCAATTGAATTAACTCTAGCATGAAATCTCCTTATCTTGTTTACATGCACTTGTTTCACTCTCCCATCTGGTAATTTTACCATGTAAGAATGTGGGGAACAGTGCTTGACAATTTCACCTGGACCAGTCCATCGGGCATATATTTTATCGGCAGAATCAGGGATTAAAAGTACTACATGTTCACCGACACTAAAATTTCGTACTGAAGATCTTTTATTAAAATAGTCACTGTATGCTTTCTGTTTGTCAGCAGCCATCAATGAGGCACTTTCAGCAGCCTTTTCCAGTCTGACTTTCAGTTCTTGAAGATAGTCAACAGCTGACTGAGACAAAGTGGTAGGGATTCTAATTTCACCAGACCAAGATGATTTCAAGATAGACAATGGACCTCGGGCCTCTCTACCATAGAGTAGCTTGAAAGGAGATACCCCAGTAGTGGTGTTTGGAACCTCTCGGTACGAGAATAGCAGAAACGGGAGTTGCAGGTCCCAACCTCTTGGATCTTCACGTATTACGTGATGCAACATATCTTTTAGTACTCGGTTCCACCTTTCCACTAGTCCATTCGCAGCAGCATAACCCGGACAGGAGAATCTGGGACTCGAACCAATACGCTTCTGAAATTCTTGAGTTAGGGCAGACTTAAAATTAGTCCCCTGATCACTAGCTATAACGTTGGGTATACCAGTTCTTGTAAAAATTGTAAGTAAAGCATCGCAAGTTGTTTTAGCAGATAGCGATTTCAACGGCACAGCTTCAGGCCAGCGAGTATTTTGATCAACAAGACAAAGTACATATTTGTGTCCTCTGCTAGATGGTGGGTCTATAGGACCAATGACATCCACATTCACAATTTCGAAAGGAAGTTCGGGACGAACCACAGGAGTTATGGGCGCTCTATCGCCAATTTTCTCAGTTTTTCTAAGTTGGCACCCTTCACAAGTTTGGACAAATTCCGTTATATCTTTCCTCATATTCGGCCAGTAAAAACTATATTTTATTCGCTCTTTTGTTTTCCTAACCCCCATATGACCCCCAAAAACGGATTCGTGTGCCAATTTTAAAACTTTATTTTGCCTACATTTTGGTAAAACTAACTGTATAACTGATTCATTAAGAATTTTATCCTTATGGTAAATTAATCCATCCATTAAAATAAAATTGCCTTTGTTTTGTTTTAATTCCGCGCGAACTTTCTCTAATGAAATACAATTAGTTTGCTCTTCTTTTAATTTATAATAATCCGAAAAAAATTTAGAATCTTCATTTAAAATATTCGTCTCACTCCCACTCAATGAGCAACCGCTCTCTTCCCCCTCTGACAAAATATCCTTTTCATTAATTTGTTGTAATAACACGTGTGCTGATTCTTTTTGCAATACGCACCGATTTTCACTGCTTTCCCCCTCGCAAGAACTCTCCAAGTCTGACGAAATCAGTTTCTCATACAAAAACGGTGGTATCAACGCATCTACATTTAATTTATCTGTCAGTGCAATTATGCATTCTACGGGATAATTTAATGCCGAATCTCTATTCAATGAGACCCTTGTTTTTATTAACTTAGCCTCAACATGCTCACCGAACGCCGAACTCAAAATAATCTTTCCATATTCCTCATCAGCGGCGCCAGGAATCAAATTCGAATTACAAACAAAAATTTGAGTTCCAGAATCTATTACACATTTCAATTTCTTCCCCCCTCCCACATACACTGATACATACTTCAAAGGGTGAAGGTCAACAGATGGATAAAAATGTTCGGAGGAGATTTTTGCAATGACAGCATTTTCTTTTACTTTCACTTTTGAAAATTTATTCCCACAATGTTTTGCTAAATGGTTATCTCCGCATATGTAGCATTCTAGTTTTTTGTTTATTTTATTTTCTTTTAATTTCAATTCCTCTCTCCGCTTTTGAGGAGGAATATATTTCCTTTCGTCTCGCGAATTATATTCGTTTGTGATAAATCTAGCGTTAGGTGAATGCACTTCGTAAAAAGATTTATTTTTTGATGTAAAATATAAATCGCACTCCTTACCCAAAATCAAAGGCTTAAACCAATTTCTTTCCTGTTTTATGTTTATGTGCGTCGCGGTTTCCTGATCGAGTGATTGATATAATTTGTCACTAACTATTAGTTCTTTTAATGTTTCGAAATCAGAAACGTTTCGCAATTTACAATACTGCTCAAAACCGGTAGCCAAACGTGACGCAAATTGGACATGGGTTTCATTCGGTAAACGTTTTGCTCTCTGAAAATTTAGCAAACATGCTCCCGGCGTTGGTTCAAATTCTCTAAGAATAGTGTCTTTTATTTTTTGATAATCCTTTATATCCTCATCCTTAATGTAAATCAAAATATTGGCAGCTTTCTCCCCCATTAAATTTAACAAAATTTCTCCCTTTAATTCTTCGGGTACCTTTTTTGTATTAAAAGCTCTCTCTAGGGATGAAAAAAATAAATTCCACCCTTCTGTTCTCTTAGGAATCGGCAGAGTTAAAGTGCGAACGCTATGTATGAAATTCTCGACTGAATTTATATTTATATTTTCGGAGATCATTACACTATTTGGGTTCTTAAGCGTACTCTCTAATTTAACTTTCTCTAAATTAATACGCTCTAATTCCAAAAGTGATTCTTTCTCAAGTTTTGTTTTCTCTAAAATTATTTTCTCGCGTTCTAACTGGGATTCCAAATCGAGCTTCGCCTTTTCTGCTTCTAAAGTAGCTTTTCGCAATTCTAACTCCATATTTTCTTTTCGTTTCATTTCTTCATTTTCTTCTTTTCGTCTATCGATTATTGAAGATAACATTTCTCTAACAAAATGTTCTTCGTAATTAGTGTTCTGAATAATCGCTGTTTTTAACTCATAAAGTTTTAAATCTTGGGTGTTCTCAACACCCAATTCAGCAGCAATAAACTGCAAATCCTCTTTCCTACCTTTCGCTAGGAAAGCCATTTTCCATAAAAATATGAAAAAAAGAGGCGCCAATGTAATATTCCTTCATGAATATTATGTGGTTGGTTCTCATAAATAACTATCACTTATATAGACAACACTGTTTATTATTGACATATACAAAAATAATATAAAAAGAAAAGGTAAATTAGTGACATGATCTTATCTGACTTCGCAAGTCAGTCCCGAGAATGCTTCTCTCTCACTTTAATTACTTTTTCGGAGGTGAGTGTGCGAAGCGCCCTCTGGCGAAGATGTCCGCACACTACAATTACTATTATTTTTTGTATTTAATGAGGTCTCCAAATCCTGAAAATAGCTCCTGATTAAGGTTTAAAGATTAATAAAGTTTCTGAGGAGCATATTTCCCACTCCCTTAGAAAAAATAAGATAAGAAAGCTTAAAACGAGTTAAAAAAGCTCAAGTGTTGCTTAAAAAAGCTTAAAGTTGCTAGTGGAAACAAAGTATAAAAGTGACCAAAGCTTTATTTAGACTGTTATTTTAGCTATATAGTTTGATAATTGTTTAGTTAAATATGTGAATTTATGATTCGATCTTTATTTGAATTCATTTTCATCTTTTTTTTTTTTACGAGTTTGATTACTTAGTGCAATATTTTTAGGCTCGTATAAAGAAGCATAGGTGGTATCCAAAGATTTTGAAAACGAGAGACCCCCTTATTGTTTCTCTTGGTTGGAGAAGATTTCAAACTGTTCCATTGTATTATATTGTTGATCACAACAAAAGAAATCGACATTTGAAATACACACCTAAGCATTTACATTGTATGGCTGCTTTCTGGGGTATGTTTCTTTTACTACAGTTACATTTGAATGTAAATGCTTGTTTTCTATATAATTTTTTTTTATATATATCTAATGTGCTTTCTTTTATTACGTAGGACCTATAACACAACAAAAGTCTGGAATACTTGGCGTACAAACTGTACATGAAATATCAGTAAGTACATTGTTTTAATTTAAGATATTGGTTAAATACTAAAAAAAAAATGTTATAAAAGATTTTTTTAAAAGATTTTCTATGAAATATTGATCTTTGTGTTGATTCATATATAGACTTTAACACATTGTAGAAAAATAAAATTTTTGAAACATATTTGAAAACAATCTTTTTTAACGTAATAAAACGTTTTGTTTTTCGTTATTGTCTTTAAGACACAGTTCTACCATAAGGTGCACAGCTTTGTGTACAGGGTGTCAGGTTACTAAAGTAGGGGTGCCATCCCTTCTGCAGATCATCAAAATTGTGATGGCACATCTTTTGATCATCCTCAGGGATACTTCCCAGACCGTTGCCAATGGCCCATTGTCTCGCTCTAATGCATCATAAATAAATTACAACTACAACTGTTTTTTGTTCTTCAAGAAAACATCACTAGCTTTTCATCGGTCTTTGTCCTTGATCTATCGCTATTCTCCCAATTATGGCAAAAAGCCAAAATAAAGAAAGGCAGAAAAGAGCTGTACTCTAGCCTCTATTGAGTGAGTGATTGCAGTGTTTTCACTACAGCGCGAGAACGCGAGAATCTTGGATATTTTTTTCTTTTCTCGCATTAAAAAATTATTACTGCGAGAAATTCGCGCATTCTATAAATCAATTTCAAAATTCGCGAATTTCTCGCATTTTGGAAGAAGCTTCGAATTACGCTATTTAGAACAAAATCCGTTTCACTTTTCTTCCTGGATCTTTCATTATTTTCAACATTTGCTCCGTTATCTAGCTTCCCTATTTACCAGTATTGTTCAGAACCTTTTCGAACAAAAGAACACAACCGAACCACTGAACCCCTTTCAGGACACATTTCTGTGCAACCACGTGTTTACCGTAGGTAAGGTTTTTTCATGTAAGACGTTCGAATTTTTTATGCACTAATGTAAGATGGACAAATACCTAGTAAAGGCAAAGTCTTCTATGATGATGCAGCAAGAATATTCAATGCTTTAAAAAATAGAAGACGTTAAAAATGTATTATAATAAAAGAAATGATTTAGTCTATTTGTGTTTTTTTAGTTTTTAGAAATCTCACTTAACTTTCTGAAATCTCACCCTGTTTTTGAGAAAGGGTGAGAAATTCTCACCCATTTTTTTTCTATGATGAAAACACTGGATTGAGTTAACCTCTATTGAAGTTGTCTTAGTAAATTAATTTTTTTTTTTTTTTTTTGCTCAAGTTTATAAAATACTCAACAAAATAGACGGAATTCTCCTCTCAATTTTTGTAAATGCTCCTCTTACTGTTGTACAAATGTTCAACCTTGTTATTGTTTTGTTGTGCTTGATATAGTAACCTTGTGCTTCATATAGTAACTTTGATATTGTATTTAATTACATAATAAAATGTGCTTTATGGCACCTTTGGCATATTTTTATATTATGCCAATATTATGTTTTCCTTATTAGCGTGGAAGGAAACTCATCACCTTAAATTATAATTTTTTTCCCTATTTTAGTTCAATTTTAGAATCGCAGCTGTGGGTAGCATAACCGAAGTGAATGAAACTACAAATATTGTTAAAAAGCTAAAATTACTTGGAACCCCGTTGCAAGTGTTCAAGAAAACAGCTTTTATTGAGGTAAATTTTTTTTTTCCTGCTTTGTTTCTATAACCGAAACTTAATATGCATCTTTGAAGAGGACAGAAATTTATATATTTTTTGAATTTAATACTTTAGGGTATGTTCCATTCTTCCTTAGAAGTTGGAAAATATGAAGGAGCAGCTCTTAGAACTGTAAGTGGTATCAGAGGACAAATCAAAAAAGCCATTAGAGTAAGTTAAATCTTTAGTAAACTTCATAGTTTAATATTTTTTATGATTTTTTTCATATCTAAACTAGATTATTTGTTTTAATAATTAATAGTTTTTAGGACACATTATATAATATATAATGAATGGAATAATTGTAGCTAGTATGCCTTATTCTCCAAGTGTTAATATTTATTTTTCATAAGCTTCATTATGGTTGCTTCTTTGTAATAAAATTGCCTTATTAATGATAGATAATAATAAAAATAGATAATAATAAAAATTTAATAATAGATAATAATAAAAATAGATAATAATAAAAATTTAATAATAGATAATTAAACTCAATTTAATAATAAAACTGCTTTTTAGAGTTTTTAAAATATGAGACTAGTAAGAAAAATCCAGCATTATCATGAGTGTTGGTCGTTAGGTCATCAGGGCCCGCGCTACAGATTTCAAATAATTAGCCAAATATCAAAAGTATTCGCCGATTTTTGAAAGTCTTCGGCAAATGCAAATCTTTACAATTGTATTATTTACATTGATATTATTTTCTGGTGTAAAAACAGGTTGTCTAATTAAAAGATATATTTTAATCCAAAGTTTTTTAAAAAACTTATTTTAAATAAAATATATCTTGAGTTTTTTTTCCTTGTGGTTTATAATTATCTTTCTAAAATTTTGTTTTTCCCTTATTTTTTTCTTTTTATTTAGTGGATGAAAAAAGAAGTTTTTGTTAGCTGTATTTATTTTTGAAAATTTTTTGTGTTATACTGAGGAATAATGTTTCATTTAAAAATAAATATTAAAAGATGTTACTTATAAATCAGCTTCCATATTTATGCATTGAATATAACATGAAAAAAAAAACTTTTCTGTCTCATAAATTTTTATTTATAAAACGTTTTTAAAGATTTTCTTTGTAAAAATAGTCTTTATACCTAAAAATTGTTGTTTCAAAGGAAGGTTATTTCATTATGTGAGAGTTAAGTATTTTAGAATATATTAGGAATGAAAAATAATAATTTTTTAGAAATTTTATATCACAACTGTTAATTTATTTCAATGTTAAAATGCGAACTATAATAAGATATGAAATTTTTTTTTAAAATCAGTTCATAGTGTTTTTCCTAAGTGTTACTAGTTGGGTGGCCTGCCCTTTGATCCCTATAAATACACCCTCTTCCTTGTCCTTTTTGTAAAAATAAATTGCCGATCTCTTAAAAACACTGCCTTTTTTATTCATATTCCATTTAAAAAAAATAATTCATTGTTTAAATAATAATTACACACTATATCTGTAAAATTATAGGTTTAATTCTAATTACTGTTAGGACACTTTGTTAGGATTAGTCTCAAGTCGTTGACTTTTTATCGATATCTCTTTTTTCAGAGGGGGGAGGAGATATTAATAAATTTTTAATGGTTTTAATTTTGAAAAATAAGTTTTTAAATAAATAAGTTTAGAAAAAAGAAAAGAAATGCAACTTTTAATGTTAATTTTCTCATAATTTTCAGTTTAAATTATATAAAGGTCTTTTAAGTTATTTTTTTATCAATTAATAATATTTTTTAGTTTACTTTTTTCATAAAATGTATGCCCGGAGATTATCTATTAGCATGCCTTTAATTATTTTTATTAGTTACAAATTTTCTCTTATTCTGGTGATGAGAGAGAATTATTTTTTTTAAATATACACATAAAATAGTATAAGGGAGTAATTTAAAAATTGTTGAAGATCAAATTCAGTCAATAATGTAACACATTTTGATAAATTTTTACGATGTTGAATAAATGCTTTTTCAAAACTTATAGTGTCCTTTTCCAATAGGTAGTTGCCCTGCCCTTTTTTATTCCTAAGGAGAACTTAGCAGTTTGTATTTTTGGATAAAATGTACAGCAGAGTTGTTTTCATTTTTTAAATATTATTTTATGATAAATTATGTAAGTTTTCAAATAAAAAAATGTTCTAATGCCCTTTTAATAATTATTATTTTTTTTTAATAGGATCCTCCAGGTGTGTTCAGAGCTACTTTTGAAGATAAAATACAGAAAAGTGGTACGTAAAATTATTTTTTTATGTATTTTATAGCTCTTTGTTTTCAATCAAGCTAATATAATTTTAAAATTTCACCACTTATTTCAAATGTTATGGTGCTCTAATACCTCATGTTATTTTATGTGCGCCTTGTAAATTAAAGTATTAAAATTTAAAAAAAATTCAAACTATATATTTATCTTCATCTGCTAAATTGAATACCTCTCGTAATGTCCACTTCTATGTAGCGACCTCCTCTATTTATGACCACTTTTGGGAGGCACGTAATTTTTCTATAAATTCTGTATTTAAGAAAACATTTAAGAGAGACTCATAAAACTTTTCTTGCAACCAGGCAAGCCTCTGCACCAAATGTGGAATAGGTAAAAAAAGGTAACATGCAAAAAAAAAAAAAAAAAAAAAAAAAAAAAAAAAAAAAAAAAAAAGTAAAGTAAAAAAAATTAGCAAAACAAATAAGTAGATTGAAATGCATTCAAAATATTTGTGTAAGGCTCTTATTTAGTGGGCTCTTTTTTTACGATCTCTGAAAGAGATTTGTAACCTCATGTTGTAGTAAGAGTGCACTAAAAGGATGCTATCAAATATTTATTTTTAGAGTTGAAAGTTAAATTATAAAAAAAAAGTTATTTTAGAAAAAACTAAAACATCTCTAACAATCTAACCTCTTCTCATCGTTTGAAGCTAACTAAGTTTTATGATGTAAAATTAAATGCAAATTTAGACAAAAAACATAATTACTTATTTATTTAAAATATGTTTATAATTTATAATTGATAAATATGTTTATGCACATAGTAGGGATCATTTTTATTGATCTATCTGGTTTTCATAATGCCAACAAAATTGCCATTTCCACACGAAGAAAATGACACTGACTAAAATTAAAATCGTTAGCGAATAATTATGTTCCTATGTTAACAATCGAGGTAAGCGCTAAGAACAACCAACCTCCATTAGCGACATTTTCTGTGGTTGCTCCCAAGAGTTTTCATTGTAGGTAAAAGAAGTTTTAAGCTTTATATCTCTCAAACTAACTTAATGATTGTATTAAAACAGGTTTGGCACTCCACAGAGAGAACAGGAAAAATATAGTGAATTTAAAAATCACCAAAAGTAAAAGGGAAAAAGGAGATTTTTTCTTTACAAACTGGGAAAATACAGGGAATTTGTTTTTTATTACATGGTGACCACTCAAAGAGCAATCTATGGGATATTTAAGGGAAATATTTCAGCTATACTAAACTATTTCATTTACTATAGCATTATTTAAGTATGTTCACCTGTTCCTTTTTTACTCTTAAGTTCTTCCAGCAATTAAAACAAGTATAGTTAACCCAATATTGCTCATACAAGAGCAAAGGCTGGGATAGCCTGGTTGGTAGGGCACTGGCTCCTTGTCCAAGGGGTCGTGGGATCGATCCCCGTCTGCTGAAGACTCCCTGTGTAGTAAATGGTGACTGATGCACATTAAATCTGTCGAGTCGCAAAGTCCTCCATGTTCCCATTACAAATCAATACCACTGGGGTACTGATCCTGGAGTTTCCTTGTCTTCAGGATAGGTTAAAAAAATACAAGGCTACGAAGTTGAACATTAGTAGTCGTAAACCCAAAATTGGGTCGGCTGTTCAACGACGGATAAAATAAAATACAAGAGCAAGAGCACAGTAATTCTTTCCTCTTAATATATTGTGTATAATATTACAGGGAAATCACAGGGAATTTTTTTCCTTCCAAATTTGAGTGACAATCCTGTAAAATAAAAAAAATCATGTATTGTATTATAAAAAATGTCTGTTTACCTTTCTTGTTATTCCTTAGATATTGTGTTTTTAAGAACATGGGTCACAGTGACTGTGCCACAATTCTGTATACCTGTTACGTCTCTACTGTTACCTCCTGATGCCAAGTCTAAATGGCAAGGTGCACGTACACTTGGAAAGTTACGTTTTGATAAGGGACTTTCTGCACCCGTTTCTGAAGATTCAAAATATATAGTAAGTTATACTTAATAGCTGCCAACTCTTCTACATTTAGCAGAGGCTTTCTGCATTTTTGAAATATGCATTAAAGTTTTGCATAAATTTAGAACTATTTATAGTTGCCAAGTTTGAAGGATTTTAGCCAGGGCAAACAAATCTGGCTTTTTATCAGATCTAAGATTTTTCAAAAACTGTAACAATATAAAAGGGGCATAAAACTGTTAATTTATTACTATATTGATGTGATTGGGGCTGTGGTGACTCAGGGGATGGAGCGTTTGCCTTCAAATGAGGTGAACCAGGTTTGAATTCTAACGATGGCTAGTCAATGTGAATTCCGGGTTTGAGTTCCCTGGCCATCAGGCTAACCTGGGAAAGTTTTTTGTGGTTTTCCTCTTCATGTAACTCTAATGCAGTTTAGTTCCATCAAAAAGTCTTCCATGAAAGCAAATTTCTCTCAATGCTTGATCCAGGAGTTCCCTTGTCTTCTGGATTGGGTTCAAAATTACCAGGCTACAGAGATGAACATTGCAGCCGTAAACCCACAATTGGGTCGGTTGTTGAACGATGATTATAAAATATAAAAATATATTGATGTGATTGTGTGTTAAAAACAATTTGGAGCAGTTAATTTGCACTTTCAAAGCAACAACTTCAAACTTCATAGAAATCAACTTATTTAATACAGCATGAGTATTTGACTAATACAAAATTCACTATAATTACTAATTGCCCAATTTTTTTTATACAAAATATAGTAATTTTTTCAAACATCATGTACAGTTTAATAAAAGAATTAGTACAATTTAAAAAAAATAATTAATCTGAATCAATGTAAAGCACAGTTAGAATAAATGAGAACATCATTGAAATATGTTTAGAACAATTTGAGGCTAACCTGTCTGATTTTGAATCAAATATAGAGCAGTAATTGCATCGTTAAAATTGACTATTTATTTAATTTATTTGAAATTCAGTACAATTAATGTAACGGATTTTCAGGATAGTAATTAATGAAATTGATTCAAATATGTGCATGTTAATTTTGAATAAAATATCAAAAAATAAGCCCAAAAAGACGAGCATTTTCAAATAAAAGCTAGTTTTTTTTTTTTTAAATGAAAACCAACGGGTCCAGCTTTTTTCAGAAGAAGCCTCCCTCCCCTTTTTTTTGCAACTTTAAAGCATACACATATCATGTATGAGGATAGGCTATCATGCCTTCCATAGACAATTACATCTTAAATTATGCTGTACTTTAGCTGGATTGATTTTGTAGGTCATTAATAATTGAAATATATAAGGTGTTAAACATCTGATAGTACAAGTAAAGAATTAATAATTATATATATATATATTTTTTCATAACTGTGTCCCGCAGTGGACTGATCTTTAAGACACGGTTCCCAGCAGATCACCGAAGTCAAGCATCACTGGCTACGGTGAGTGTGCGGGTGGGTGACCACTTGGATCAGTCAGCGTAGGGACCGAGGCTGTGCGGTATTGGTCCTCGTTAAACTGTGCTACCGTAAAGTGCTCGACTTCGCGCGCAGGTCGTCAGGCTACTGAAGCGGGGGTGTCATCCCTTCGGCAAAGGATCAAAATTGTGATGGCATGTCTTCGGATCACCCTCCGGGATGTTTCCCAGACCGTCGCCAATAGCCCATTGTGCAGCTCTAGTGTGACGTAAATTAACAACAATAACAATTTATCATAACTGTTTCTGTTAGTGGTAATCCATCCACATTGTTGTGCAATATTGTAAAAATAAGAAACTGGAGATCGTCTAACATGTTTAAAATATTTACACATTCTAATTTAAGCACATTCTATTTTTTTTTTTTAAATGTGAATTTATTTTGCATCGACGTTTTGCATATAAATGAGTTTTTAATTATATGGGAAATCAAATGACATGATAACCGCAGATAATCCAAAAGAAGAAAGGCATAAATCTTAATAGATTTCAACAAATTTTATTCTCTTGATTTGAAATAACAAATGATGTTTTTTATTAAATTTTCAATCAGTCAAACATTTACTTTAATAAAACCAGGCGATATTAGTGTTACCTATGTTTTTAATCTTGTGTGTTCCAGCCAAAGGGTAATTTTTTGAAACTGCTGATACGTTTCTTTCAAAGAATAAAAAACGATCTATGTCATACCTTTCAGATCTAATAATAAGTTTAAAAAATTAAGTGAAAACCTAACATTTATAAGAAAAATCATTTTGATTGTTTAATCAAATGCTTAACATAAAATAGGTAAACTGCTTACATAATTCCCTCCAGGAAATAAGATTTTTAAGACTAAAAATTTTTATTTATTTATTTTTTTTTATGTATTCAATTTCTTGTAAATCATTATTTTAAAAAACTTAATAAAAACTATTTTTGTCGCTAGATATCTGAAATTATTACAAAACTTGTGATCACAACAATCTGAGATGCAAGCAAATCATGCAGTTTCGATTGAATTATTTTTTCTCAATCTCAATTTTATTTTTCCTTCAATAGGTTTTTTGCTATGAAGTTAAAATGATATGTGCTGTTTACAACACAAATGGATTAACTTCTCTTTTTGAAATATCCTAAATTGACTGTTTGCTGATAGAACGAGTTATCCACTATCCACTACACATAATATTTCACACATAATATAAACTATCCACTACACATTTTTTTAATAGCTATAAATCTTGCGAAATGGGGAGATGTCCCCAATGAGTTGTGTGTTGATAGTTTTCAAAACGGGGAGATCTCTCCAATGGATCGGCAAAGTGTCAAAGCATTTGTTAATCTTTTTATATTTATCTAAACAATTCTACATTACAAAATTGTCTGCTTAAAATCTATTTTATAAATGGAATTTAAAAACTATTGTGCATTATTTCTTTGCATTTGGTACTTTTTGTTTTGTTTAATCACCTTTTTGTGCAATGTTTGTCTCATGTGTAACTAGAAGTTAATGTTTGATTTTCTTTAATTTAGCCAATTGAAAGACAAATCAAACAATTTGCTCCTCTGGTTGTACCTAAAAATCTCCAGAAAGCTTTGCCTTTCAAAGATAAGATCATCCACAAGCATAAAACTACAAAGGATCCTGAAACTGAACGTGTTGCAGTTATTAAAGAACCACATGAACGAGAGGTAGTGATCTTTTTTATTTTACTTTCTTTTAGGGCAAAAAAAAAAAAAAATTTTTTAAAATACCTACAAGCAAGTATGTTATTGCCATTGTATGAAAAATCTAAAATCAACCAGTAATATATGAAATTACTAATATTTCTCTCATTACTATGCAAAATATAAAATATTCTGCTTTTTTAATAATTATTATAAAAGTTGTTGAGGGCAGATTTAGCTTGACTAGCGATTCTGGATGTATACACATCTGGAGAGAGCGAAAAAAGCGCAATAACATCTCTGACATCATTGAAAGAGACCTATTTGGAAGAGGAGTTGTATGAGGCGTTATCATGCTTGGTACCCGTACTGATCTACAACACATCTACTGATCTACAATACCAAGGGGAATCAGTCACTGGTGCCCGTTATTGTATCGAGGTTCTCCTCCCTCATGTGCAACTTTTTAGGGGTGCTGTAGGCTCTAAGTACGTCTTCATGGACACAATGCTACACCTCATTGTACAGTGGCTGTCACAAAACTGTTGGAGAGTGAAGATATTTCGCATGGAATTGCCAGCAAGGTCTCCAAGTTTAAATCCAATGGAATACATGTGGGAGCATGCCCCCACCCGCCAGCATCAATTCCGCAGCTGCGATTAGCACTGTAACAGGAATTGGCAATGATTCCTCAAGAACTTCTTAACAACCTGGTCCTCAGCACGGCCAGACGATACCAATCCTGCATAGCAGCCAGTGGTGATCATATCCCACACTAAAGACTTTCCTTGCTAATCCTGTGTAACATTGACATTTTGGTTGTTTGTACAATTGTGTTTTAAGCTTATATATCTTAAAGTTCTTTGTAGTTCTGGATAACAGTTTTTTTCCCCGCAAGTTGTTTACTTTTCTGTATTATTAGATTTTGAGGATCCTATTGTATGATTTTTATCGATTTTCACTTGCTGTTCAAACTTACATTTGAAAAGCCACTTTCTCCTTAATTTTTGCACACCGGTGTAATAAAACTCATAGGAGCCACTCTACTGAGTGACATATTAAGTAGTTTATATTCGATTCGAAATGCCTTTAAATTTTAATTCTTATTAAGAAATTGTTCTTAACAATCTGTTAATTCTTCGACCTTTTCTTTAATATCAACATTATCATCATTCAATAAATTAAAAATTTTTTGTTACTAATGAAAATGTTATAGAGTTAGTTATTTTTCCTTTGCACCTTAAATCATCAAAGGAATCCATTATAGAACAAAATACACTTACTTTTATGAATTTCATAGTCCCAGGTATGTGCAATGATGTAAACTACACTATTCTCAGGTTTCATTTGTGTGAATTTCTATTTCTTTAATCTATGCTAGATGAGTGTGTTGCATAAGTCAAATTAACAAGCACGCTCTATAAGAGAAAATACTCAATAACAAGAATATATGTTTATGTATGAATGGAGTCTGAGCTAATTAATGCATTGTAGTGCTGAAGTGACATCTATAGGATATATTATCAACATCTTACTTTCAACACTTGCTTTAAATCTTAAAAAAAATGTAAATATAAAGCTTTGCACTAAGATTCAGTAAAGACAAGTGCATCATGGGTAGGGTAACCCCTTTTTATCATTAATTTTCCCAATTATTCAGTTTTATTTACTTGTCACAAAAATAATTGATTTGAGCAAAATGCACTCACCTCTATGATGTTATTGATGTTACAATAACTCCAATCAACCCCTCTATAGTTGTCTTCAAAATGGCTCCAAGCTTGTTCCAGTTATCCTTATTTTCTCTGATCCAATTTATAAAATAGTATCATTGTTATGTTGTTTGTGCTGCATGGAAATGTTCTTCTCTAACAGCTCCAAAAGTAGAAAAATTTCACCCTGATTATTTTTGAAGGCTGCAAGGGTAATTGATGCTGAGTGTATTCTGAAACATACAATAACATCCCTGATTTATCTATAAAACTATAATTACTGATGACATGCAATTTACTTTTTCGCTTCTGATTGTCGTTCTAGTTATAGCCAGATTTAGATAAAATAAAATCACATGAATATGAATCTTGATGTTCCGTTTTAAAATCGCTAGAATATAAATCCCGATATTTCATTTTGAAATCACCTGAATAAAAATTCCTATGCATAATAAAGTCAATTGAACACGAATCATAATAGTGACTTTGAAATCCCTTGAATACGAATACGTAAATATTTGTTATGAAATTTTGAAAGTATGAATCTAAAATTGTGTAATTAGGAGTCGCGATGCGTGATTTTAAATAACGTTTTCATTGGTAGTAAAAAGGAGTAAAAATAAATAATTTTTTCTTTTTCAGTAATAGTTAAAAAAATGTTCCCCTAACGGCGTGCGCTCGTTCGTGTACGTTATACAGGTCTGGTTATAGCGAATAGTATTCACGTTTGTAATTAAGGTAGAACTAACTTAATAAACTAATTTAAGTATATTAAGAACTAACTTAGCTAGTAAAACTGACTTGAGAAACTCTAATTTTTATATATATTTTTTTGCCAGTTCTATTATATTGTTGTGATTATTACAGGTTTCTAAAGTGTTGAGTATGCTTAAAACTGTTCACCAAATGAAACTAAAGAAACAGAATAAAGCAATGTGGTTACGGGCTAGAGCCCACAATAAAGAGAAAAAGAAAAATGAAGCTGTTCATCACAAAAAGGTACAAGCAATGAAGAAAAGAATATTACGAAGAAAACCTAATAAAGCTCCCGATATGTGATAATGTTATGTAAATAGTGTAATAAATTTGCTTTAGTTGTTTTATAATTAAATTAATTTTTTATTTATTCTTGTTTTCATTTTATTATTACTATAAAAGAAGAAAAATACATCTAAATATATTTACCTTATAAGGTTGCAAGGGGAAAGTAAACTTTTCTTATATGTTTTCACTTTGCACATTTTAAGCTTTTTTGTCACTAAAGTAAGTTATTTCAAATAAAATTAATCAAGCAATAAGCATCGTTTATGTATCCATCACAAATGGTTGTACGAATCTTGAATGGATATAAACTTTAATGTTTTCTAAAATGCAAGTTTCTCACCCAGTTAGGGAAAGGGGAATGTGGAATTGTAAGAGAATTTAATTTGGGGCATACTACATGTTATGCACGGGGCCCAAACATAACCAATCTTAAAATTTACCTAAATATGAAGTGGTTCAAAGTAAATAAGTTTATTACTTTTACTTATTTTAAAATATATATTTCTTTAATATACATATGTATATATCATTAAAAACATAAAAAAATCTGAAATCTTTGTCAGTTGTATGCCTGAATTGTTTCAGTTATAATTATTTTGTTGTAAAAGTTTTGTATGAATTTAGAGTAAGAAGATTAAATAATTATTTATTAGAATTAAAAAAATTTAGATTTACAGTAAATAAATTTAATCAAAACTGAACTAAACCAAGATGGTGACAATTAAGTTTTATATTAACACATTGTCTAACATCTTGTGATTAACTCATAAGCGATTTTAATTAAATGAAAAGTATTTTTGTACAATTTTATGTTTTTTTTCTCGATATTATTTGTGTTCTCGGAAAATGATAATCAAAATTAAGTGTTTTTTTTTTTAAGAACAATAATGAAAAAAAAAAATTAAACAAATTTTCATTTTGAAACTTAATTTTTTTTAGATAAAACATCTTTTACATGTATCCATTTTAAAACACTATTTTACACATTTGCATTTAAAGTTTTTTGGAAATTGAATGCAAAAGTTAGATTTTACTTTGTTAAATATATAGCTTATTATGTGATCTACAATGAACAAGTGAAGGAGAATTATTAAAAAAAATTGCAGCTCAGAATACAATAAATTTTTAAGAATCCAAGAGATATTTTTTTAGTCAGTAATGACTATATTTACATCCAATCAACAATCCATAATTTAATATTTCGGTTTGTTGCATAAAATTATACATGTAAAAAGGTACATATGTAAAAGCAAAAAATCCTTATGTATGTAAATAAAATTTAAAAAAAAGGCATTTTTTTTAATGTATTGAATAAACTTTGAAATAGTATGGATTTATAAAAAATTCCAAATTCATTTTTCATCCAGCATACTAATTCAAAATAAAGTAACTAAATTCAAGAATAAAGAATGACATTTCTCTGATAATTATTATCAACGTTTATTACAGTTCTTTTTTGAAAACCATAATTAAGCTTATATTAATTAATTTTCAACCAGGGCCCGAGTAACCTCTGAAGTTAGGGGAAACTTAGACTCGTTTCGGGTTCCCCTTTTTATTGTTTGGGAAAAGTTTTCTTAAATTCTATGCAAAATTAAAATGAATCTTACTAATGCTACAAATATTATTTCCAAAAGTGGCTCAAAAGCATTAATACTCTCACCCCATCCCTATTATGATAAATTTAATATTACATATGGTTGCATGTGGTTCAATGTATGGGGTTTAATCTGAATTGGTGGTACCATATCGTTGCGTAGTTTAGTAATATGAGTATGGGTGAAAGTAAAGCGGAAAAATATATGGCAAAAGCAATTCATTTTCGTCTAGTTTCTGGCATAGTTTCAGTAAGTAAATAAGTTAAATACTTGTATTTTAAAGAGTGGAATTACAAATTTCTAAAAAGTAAGTTCAATTTCTATACTGTATAACAACTATCATATCTTCAATTTACTCTGATTCTACAGTAACTAATTTTTATTGTAGAAGTCTGCTCCAGTGTTTCTTAATTAGTGCATATATTCTCCCGCTTCTGCAAACCTTTAAAAGATTTTAAAAAAATGTGATTCGAAATAAAACAATTTTTTAGTCATCTTGGGACCCCCCTTAATTTTTTCTTTAAAAAAAAAATTGGAGTTTTAAGCTCTATCTTCTCGAGCCTTTGCGGTAATCAGGACCTGTTTTCAGCATATGCATATATCAAGTACAAATTCATAATATCTTAATACTTGATATTAATTTTTTTCACATTCTTCATGTTCAATATTTTCAAAATAATTAGAAGCCTAATTTATTTGGTTAGCTTATTCACAGTTGCTAATTAACTTTTATTTATAATGTCGCGAGTCTACCAAAAGAAGTTCGATCATTCAGAGTTCTATAGCCTGAAAAAATTGGGAAGCGATGCTCTTAGTAACTTACAGCAGAAGATACTATCGATGACGTGTTTTTATTTTTTAAATAATTACTTCCCTCTCTCGGTCAAAAACAGCCAATAATAACTTCCGGTCAGTTGGAAGGAAAAAAAAAATTCCATTTCATCAGCCCACGCATAAACTTGTCCCCATATCGTTAGAGAAATAGTTGCCGGCGATTTTTTTGGCGATCGCCGTTCTTAATAACCATTTTCTTTTTTAATCTAAATAGTGTCTCTATCAATGCTGAAAGATCTAAAGTTCAAGAGGCCCATCGCTTTCTTTTCGTGAACTTAGGAAAGACACCAATATTACATCTTGAAAGGAAGAATCGTTTGTGGATGTGAGAGTTGTTTTTATCTACACGAGGATTAATTCCAGAATTAACTAATGATGTCAACCATTAAGATGTAAATGAATTCATTCTTATCTTGGATGAGATTTCACTGAGGGGTATGGTGTTGTTTTGAAGTATGATGGTTTATTATCACATTGCCTTGTGTTCCTGGTTGATTTTATCTTGGATTGTATCAAGGGGACATACAGAAAAAAGAAGTTACATGACATGTAAGTAATGATTATCATTATTTTCAATTCTGAAGTTGTTAGTTGAAAGTTCTTGTTATAAAACAATAAAAAATTGGAAAAAAAAGAAAACTTTAAAAAAAGATTGAAACTATGTTTACAAATTTATGATTTCAAGTGCAGACAGCTTCATTTCTTCGATACCATTTCAATGTTAATAAATAAAGACAAGAATTTTAAACAAATTTATAACATGTTATTTTTTGGGTAGGTCGGAAGTCAGAAGTGTTAAAATGACTAAATTTCGATGGAATTCGATTCATTTTGAAAAGAATTGTTCTCAAAATAGCAATGAACTTTAAACTTGCAGCTAACAAAAAAGCTACAAATGAATGCTTAAACTGAAAAAACAGTTTTAAGTATTCATTTACAGCTCCAAAACTGTTGCAACGAATTTGACTTCAAGCCTCTGATTTTTATGTTTTTTTCTTACCATTAAAACTTTCTGTACTCTTGTCTTTATAAGTTAGTCAAATAATGGCGAATATAATACGTGACATATTTTTTAATGTAAAAGGACAATTACTAAATATGACATGTTTTAAAGCAATGTCATTATTTCTCTAGTCGCGCTACCTCAGTGGATAGAGCGTTCGCCTTTCAAAAGGGTGCTTCAGGTTCAAATCTCAGTGGTGGCTGGAAGATACGAATTCTGCTCTCGGCTCGCACCGACCACAATGCTGACATAAAATATCCTCAGTAGTAGACACAACCATGGCTTAGAAATTCCTTGTCGTTCGGTTAACTGTAAGAGATATTCATGGTTTTCTACTCTTTGTAAAGCAAATGAGGATTAGTTCCATCAGAAATTTCGCCACGAAGGCTAATTTGTCCCGAAGGCAATGCTTGTGTTCTGGGATGAATTCAATATTGCAAGGCTACGGAGTGAATATTGATAGTCGTAAACTCAGAATTGGGTCAGATGCTCAACACAGGTAATTAAATAATATATATGGGTCTTTCTCACGAAAACTGTCATTTTTCAGTTCATAAAATCCCAAAAAAGTAAAGTGAATAAAAAGCTCTGAAACTTTTTATATTAATAGAAATATGTAATGGCATTATAAAGAAAGTATATATCCTATAAATTATACTTAATATTTAAATTAAT
>NC_092211.1:51483654-51488167 GCF_043381705.1 Parasteatoda tepidariorum
CTTAAGAAAAATATATATAGCAGAGGCGTGCGAAACTTAATAATAAAGTTTCAGATTATTCAATTTTAAACATACTTCGCATTAAAAAAACAATGCTATGAATATTTTGTGGCAAATAATAAAAGTTTCACCAAAGAACAATTTCCTAGTGCATGACATAAAAAAAAATGTGAAATAGAATTTTTTTTTAAAAATTGAATTTGCTTTTTTCCGTTTAGAGTTTACATTACTTTTTTCTAAAACATTTAGTTTGCCCCGGACATCTTCACACGTTTGCAAGGCCATAAATTATAACCAATGTTTCAAAATACAATCTTGTACATTTTAATAAAACTGACTTGTTTATTTTTAATTATAGAAATGTATAATATTAAAAGTGAATAAAGTCAATGCAAAATAAGAATTGATATAAACATTAAGAGATTTTGCAATTTTTAATACTTTTCCCATACAGGGCTGAAGCTGTGGTAAAATGTTACCGAAAAATCAATTTTACTCATATTTTATTTGGTTAATTGCTTATGTTTAGAATCTCAGTTCAAGATATATCTGAATCCATATCTGTCATTATTGTTAAAATACAGAACGTTTAATATTTCACGCTTTGTATGAAACAATCCATAATAGTGCTAGGATTACCCCTATAAAAGCGCTTAGCCCAGTATTACGAACCAGAATTAAATTTATTTTCTGACTTTCATGCTATTTGTGCAAATTTACTCCCTCAATAACAGCTAAGTCAGAAAAGGTTAGACTGCGTCAAGCGCAAACGGCATATTTCTTTTAGGTAACCAGATCAAATGGGTCTATAGATTAAGTCAGATAGGGGGTAAAAAAAAAAAAAAAAAAAAAAANAAAAAAAAAAAAAAAAAAAAAAAAAAAAAAAAAAAAAAAAAAAAAAAAAAACGAAATAAGAGCAGGAAAAATATTTATATCGAAAGAGAAGGTTATTAGAAACTCGAATTATTAAGATTTTTAGAGGAATTAAGGCTGTTGAAGTCTAATATTTAAAATATAGAGACAGACCTCTTTCTGTTTCGTTTGCTCCACCATTATTGCTAATTAAGCAAATTATAGTGTGTTAAATTTTTTTTAATGCATAAGTTTCTCGTATTAATAAAGTTAGACAGCTGTATGGTGCTATTACAGTAATCTAGTATATTTTATCCGAATTTGCCTGCTGATCTGAAGAGGCAAATTTTCATTTGAAGATTCAATACAATTCAAATCAATAAGGTAACTCAAATCAGTAGGATAATTCAAATGATAATTAGCGAATCATCATTTGAATTTGCCTACTGATTTGAATTGAGGGAATATATACTCTTATATAACTTAAAAATGCCGCGAGTCACGGACGCACGTGGATCTCCGTACTTAGGTCAATTACAAGTTTGAAGAAATTTCATTTTCTCTGAAATTACTCAATAGCTCCTTTATCTCAAAACCTTCGATTTGTTTCAAAAACAAATGCGATCTTGAACTATCAGAATGGCTGTCTTGCGGTGATTACCTCGCGGGATATAACAGTTTTAAGTATGGTCTGTGGATGATAAGGACCCGATTGGAGTCTGTTAAATGAGTGGTGCTGAACACATAATATAAACAAAATATGGACGGAGAATCTGATAATAAATAACATTCTGATCGCTATCCAATCGCTATCGCGAGTGTTATTTTTAGAGGGACGTACATAAAACAGTCGGATATTTAGAAATTCTTCATTAGACACCGATGAATCATCAGGGACAAAGTGGAAATAAATAGTAAAACAAGTGGAATGGTTCGGCTTTTAATCGAATTTTATGCAGATGGTGTCGTTTAGTTTAGTTACAAGTGAATTATTCGTCGCAATGTTTATTTATAAATAATGATTATAAAAATTAATTGCTAGTGAGAAAGTTCCTTAGACATTAATGAATCATCAAGGACAAAGTGGAAATAAATAGTAAAACAAGTGGAATGGTTCGACTTTTAATGGAATTTTATACAGAAAGTCTGTCCTTTTGGTGTCGTTTAGTTTAGTTATAAGTGAATTCGTCGCAATGTTTATTCATAAATAATGATTATAAAAATTAATTGCTAGTGAGAAAGTTCCTTAGACATTGATGAATCATCAAGGACAAAGTGGAAACAAGACAGGTAGGTATGTTATTTGCGTCGCCCTTGAGCTGCACAATGGGCTATGGACGACAATCTCGAAAACATCCCCGAGGATGATCTTAAAACATGCAATTACAATTTTGATCCTCTGCAAAGGGGATGGCTCCTCCGCTTTGGTTGCCCGACGACCTGCGAGCGAAGTTGAGCACTTTACGGTAGAACAGTTTAACGAGGACCGATACCACGCACCCTCGGTCCCTAAGTAGGCTGATCGAAGTAGTCACCTACCCACTAACTGACCTCAGCCAATGATGCTTGACTTCGGTGTTCTACTGGGAACCGTATCTTTACGATCAGTCCATTGCGGGATTGGAAACAAGATAGTTCTTTTTCTTCAACGAAATGGAATTCTATGCGGAAAGTTTGTCCTTGGTGTCGTTTGTATAGTTATGAGTGAATTATTCATCCCAATGTTTATTTATAAATAATGATTATAAATGCCAATATGCATTAATTGCTCAAGAGAAAGTTCCTTAGGCTTCGATGATTCATCAAGGACAAAGTGGAAACAAGATAGAGTTCGGCTTTTCTTCAATAAAATGGAATTCTATGAAGAAAGTCTGTCCTTGGTGATGTTTTGTTTAGTTATGCTTGTTTTAATCATAATATTTATTTACAAATAAATATTATAAAAGCCAGTGTGCATTAATTTCTAGTGAATTCTACTATGATTCCTAAAATCTTAAACCTCTTTTCGAAAACGGGAAAAACGGTTAAATTATTCTGAAATAAGACCTAAGCACAAAGTATACCGAATGCTGAATATTTAAAAATAATCAACTTCATCTGAATTGATTTTAGAAAAGTATTCATTAAAAGCAATTTTTTAGGTTTTTAGATTTATTTGATTTAAAAGATTTCCTATAACAATGTAAATTTTAATGCAAATGATGTGATGTTTTTTTTCTTCTCATTTTACTGTTTTCTCAAAATATATTCTTGATGTTTTTTGGTACACTTTTTTCTCTCCAAAGTATTGAAGTTAAATAAAAATTTTGTAAGGAATTACTTCAAAATAAATCTTCATGATAGACCAAATATATTAAATGCGTTTGAAAGAACATATTTGGAACATATTTAGAAAGAAAGACTTCGTCAGATTTTTTTTAAACTGTCTTTCACATGACATAACGCTCACTATTACCTTAATAAACTTTATTTATAAACTCTGGTTTCCGCCGAAAGAAGGTTGATTAGAGTTCCGCAGCCGTAAAAAATTGGGAATCGCCGGTCTAAAGACAGTCTTTGTCTATTTCTGAGAAAATACAATTTTGTCACGTTAAATTCTAATAAATAAAAAAAAACTTTTTTTTTTTAGCAAAACTGCTGCATGATGCGATGCATTTTCTCTTACTTTTTTTTTTTTTTTTAACGAAAAGTAATATAAATGTTGAAATAAGTCAGATCTTTCTGTCTAACTTCGAAAGTTAGATTAAAATTCTGATAAAAGAGTTTAGGAAGAATTGGAAGGTAAGATCAACAATTTAAAAAAAAAACACAGTTTCATATATGAAAAAAGTAATAAATAGCAGGTGAAATTTTTCGAAAAGTATTTTCCTTACAAATCGGATAAAAAATATTGAAGATTAAATATTGAAGATATTTTAGCTGTAACAGAAAAACATTCTTTAACTATTCAGTTCTTTCACCATGGTTACAAAATCTGCAATATAAATAGCTTACGTATGATTATTCGAAAAATAAAAATTTTGCAGAAATATCTTTTTAAAGGCAATTCTATTTATTTGATCCTTTGGTCTTCTTAAATTCTTAAGGTATCCGTGTTTCCACTTTAACCTCATCTTCAATACTGAAATATTTCGATACAAAAGTAAATGTAGGTATAAAACCGGCTGATGAATGTATATATATTCACCGAAAGGGAGGTTATATCCTCAGTGTTTTCTTTGAAGAGGAAGTATTCGATGTATATTACATATGATATTAGATGTCATATGCAATATTTTTGGTATATAGAAAATTTATGGCAAATATCTTTTACCCTTTTTTTTAAATTACCTCAAAAGAAAACCGAAGGCCCAGAAAAAAGATCAGTTTATTTTTTAAAAAAGGAAATGTTTTTTTAAAATTTTCTGTTTAAAAAAAGAGCTCAATTTTTTAGATTAGTAGATAAAAGGCGTGACATGGTTTTTCGAAGCTCTTTCAAAAAGGAAAGTAAAAAAGTCAAAGTTTGAAACTTGACACAAAGCTATGATTTCAAATAATACGAGGGTTGCTATTTATATTTCTGGTCAAATAATGAAAAAACAAATATGTAGGATCGAAATTGGTTTTATTGTTTTTCAAAATATTCTCCATGACTAATTTCGGATTTTTGCATGCGTTTGAA
>NC_092211.1:51488993-51494263 GCF_043381705.1 Parasteatoda tepidariorum
GCACGAAAATGTTCACGATTCAATTCCATTTTTTGAAAGAGAAGAACTTTTCAATTTACTGTCAACAACACAAATGAAGCTATAATGGTAAATCGTCTGCTGAATTTATGTTTAAAAATATCAAACTTTCGATTAAAATCGTCTGCGGTCGCCTAGCAACACTTACTGTTGCCAAGGCCAGAAATATAAATAGCAACCCTCGTATATGCACCCCGAGCCGTGGTGGCTCAGGGGAGAGCCACCACGAGAACTTTGACCTTCCTATTAGGTGAACCGGGCTCGAATCCCAGCGATGGCTGGTCGATACGAATTCCGCACCCGGCTTGCACCGACTACAGAGCTGACTTAAAATGCCTCAGTGGGAGACGGATAATGGGTTAGAGTCCCCTTGCCGTAAGGCTAAACATGGGAGGTCCTCTCCATGTAGCACCAATGCGGGTTAGTTCCATCGAAAAGTCCTCCACTAAGGCAAATTTCTCTCAATACTTGATCCAGGAGTTCCCTTGTTTTCCGGATTGGGTTCAAAATTACAAGGCTATGAAGCTGAACATCGGTAGTCATAAACTCAAAATTGGATCAAGTGTTCAAAGATGATCATGAAATAAAATATATATGCACCATGCCGTAAAGAATTATCTGGAGTTTAGATAATATACTTGAAGAGTTATTACAGTAAAAATCACCAATCTGGGGACCTTTTTCCACTTAGATGAAAATTATTAAAATCAATATTTTATTCTCATGTTTTTGCAAATTTTTTAAGCCCAGATAATCCAACATTGGAGTAAGTTTTTAAATAATAAAAAATTATACCAGAAATTCTCTTCATTTTTTTCAAAACTGTGGCTTTTCTCCATATTGAGGTTTTGCACCATTTTCAGAATAAAGGGTGGTGGCTGAAAATAGGCTAAATTTGACCTAACAGTCATGAGTAACTGTTGCGAAGTCTCAGCAATTATGAAAATAGTATATTATTTTGAAAAAAAAGCATAATTTCATGCGACTGCTGAGTTTTCGAAAGTCTAATAGCAAGTCAAAATTAATTACACACAAATAAGTTGCGAAAACTTTGGGTTTTAGTTTGTTTAAAAGTTTCCGCCAAACTTTTCTACGCAAACAAACATTGAAAAATTATACAAAATTCATCATTACAAGTAAATTATAGTGAGATTTTATTAGAAATATGTTAGTTGTAATAAAGTTGATCGGAATTTAAAAAATATATGATTAAATTCTTTTGCTTTTTTGGTAGTTCCCTATCATATGTCCGAGGAGAACTGTTTAGCTCTTCAAATCTAAATTAGAGTCGAAATAATATTTCATTAAAAATTAATTGAAAAGTTTTTATTCTTTAAAAAATTGTATAAAATTTTTCCAAGTTTTCAATTCGTAAAAATTTTTTAAATTCTTCAAAATTTTTAAATAATATTTTATCGACGATTAATTAAAAAATATTTTCATCCTCCAAAAATTTTTCCAATTTTTCAATTTGCATAAAATTTCTGTTGCAAAATATATGATTGAATTTCGGTGCTTTTTCTGTAGCTCACTATCAAATGTTCGAAAAGAATTGTTTAGCTCTTCTAACATAAATCTTATTCGAAATAATGTTATTTTTTTAATATAATTTTTTTGAAAATTACCTTTAAAAATTGATATCAACAAAATTTTTTTCCCTTCCAAAATTTATTTTGGAAGCTTGTTTAGTTAAAATACAAATTAAATTAAGATGTTTAATCAAGAAATTCGTTATTTAATTTAATTACAATTGTGTAGCTTAGCTATTTAGAAAATTTTTTAATTTTGTAATTTTTTGAGTGGTATTCACAATATCCATTAAATATTGCATTTTACCAAGTGAAATACCTTCTTATATTCTAAAATAATTACGTTAATTACGCAGAAGAACAAATTTTTTGTTGCATTTATAGAAATACTTGATTTGTCTAATTCGGGTATAGAGATTCTCGAATCTGAAATTAGTTTTGCTTCTAAAGTTACAATGTTAAATGACATTTTTATTGAAATGGACAAGTTTAAAAACGTTATGTATAACAGGAGGTCGCGTGAATGCTGCTACAAATTTTTAGTGGAGTTAGGACACATCAGCAGTATTAAAATTGCATGGGTAGGTGGGAAGGTACTTTATTTACTTCGCACTAGAGATGCACAATGGGCTATTGGCGACGGTCTGGGAAACATCCTTGAGGACATGCCATCGCAATTTTTCCTCTGTCGAGGGGGTGGATGCCCTGATTTCGTCACCCGACGACCTGCTTGCCAAGTTGAGCACTTTACAATAGAACAGTTTAACGGGACTGATACCACTCACCCTCGGTTCCTACACAGGCTGATCAAAGCGGTCACCCACCCCCTTACTGACCGCAGTCAGTGATGCTTGACTTCGGTGATATACTGGGAACCGTTCCTTTACTATTAGTCCACTACGGGAAAAACTTGCACGGGAACCCATGGCGAGAAATGGTGCGGAACGCGGCTAGGATTTGCATCCCTATTCTGACCTGTTCAGACGCACCTGAAGTAACAGTTCATAATAGGGAAGCGCTCCTAGAGACGTATGGTGACATTTCCGGGCATGGGTTTCTGTGCAATTTAAATCCTGCTCATGTGTCCTTACTTCTCCAGATGTTCGTCGCACGACCCCCTGTTATACATAACGTTTTTGAACTTGAACTCATTTGCGTTTTTGAACTCGACAAAAAATAGACCAAAAATATCATTTAAAAAATATCTATAGCTTTAAGAGAGGAGCCGATGACAGATTTTAAATCAGTGATACCATAGTATATAAGATCTGTTAAAAAAAGTCTTATGCAACAGGAAAAAAAATTTCCAAAATGTTATTCAACTTAATTTAAGCGTTCTGGTGCATTTCTATTAGCATACTATTTATGCGAAAATTATACGTATGACTTAACCGAAAATTTAATATTTCAAAATTGAATTTTTAGTCATAGCGTTAAAACAAACTAAATGAAGAAAATATACTTTCTTTAAAAGAGAGATTCGCTTTTTTTTTTTGCGTTTAGACAGGGGTTTGTTTAGAAGAAATTTGGGACCCTTCACAAAATATTTTTTCGTAAAAACAGACCCGGCACAAAATAATTTATCTTTTAATCAGACCCTTCACAAATTTGTTTATCTTCATTATTGTTTTGTTACTGGAATAAACCCTTCCCGGGAAGGGGAAAGAAAGACGGTTCGAAACGAATTAAGTTTTCCAAGCTTCCCTAAGTTTAAATTCCAAATGCAGTATTCTAAGAAAATATTTCTACTTTTACTAACATCGTGTGAACATTCTTATTGATATTAATGATAATTTTTTTTGTAAATAAATAATTGATCAATTTATATTTATCCATAAAATTAATTACTAGAATATTATGTAAATAAAAATTAATTTCTGGCAAATTTTTAAACTAAATATTATAAATTTAAGAGTTGTTTAAATTTACTTAATGCGTAACACATTTAAAGTGATACATAATTAAATTGTGATATTTAAAATACGTCAATTGAAATTAGTAAAAATGTGAGTGATTTTGTTTCCGTTATTCGTCCGAAATGAGTATTCTGTGTTGAGCAGTATAGGCTAAATACCAAATATTTGTATGTTGCATCTCTAATTTAATAGCAGCAACTGTTGTGCAGAATCTTTTATCTATTTACAATTTAAAAACTTCTTGAAAAGGGTTTTAGCAATTTTTGCAATAACAGGATCCTATTTGCACAAATTCACAAAAGCAGAATAGCTTGCTGAAAGAATATGATTTAACGCTTATTTTATATTCACAAATTATGAGTAGTTCTTTCACAATTTTACAAAAACAGGACCTTTTACAAAATGTCTGGACAGCATCCTCCACAGATATTAATCTAAACTTAATATCCGATAAACAGTGCATTTTACTAATAATTTCATATCAAAAATTTTTTTCTTCGAAAGAAGAGCTTCAGTACGTTTTAGATCATTTATGTTAGTTACCGAGCTGCCAGCTTACTAAGCTTTTTGGGAAAATTCCTTCTAGTTTCTTCTAGTCAAGTTTGAAAATTTCTTTTTCTTCTAAATTTACGTTTTAATGTAATTCTCTGTTTTGAAAATTCATTTTAAAATTATTTTCCACACCACTGCATGTGAATGTTTCAAAAGTTCATATAAATATCTTCTTTATACCAGTTCTTTCATGTTGAGGCTTTTAAATTGTTGGCAAAACTCCCAAAACTTCTGAAAGCTTTAGATTTTAATTGTCTATTTAATTGTTTTCCGCAAAAACGTAGTAGTTAGCAGCTCTGTAATTATTCATTTTAATTTACATGATCTACGGCATTTCTTACAACATGATTTCTATGCAAAAGTTATTTATATGATGACAAAATCGAAATATATAAAATTTTAAAATTGAAGTTAGAACGTTTGCTTTAAATTTAACGGGTAAAAAAACCCAATATTTATGAATAAATATGAATATTGAAAAATATAAATAGTTACATCTGGGTTTAGGGGACCAGGTGGCAGAGCGGTCAGCGTGACTTACTGTGAAGCCAGTGGCTGCGAGTTCGAATCCCGCTCAGGGCATGGATGCTCCCCTCTCTGTGTTGTTCTTTGTTGTGTGAATGTGGCCCACCTTGCAAAACGGGAATCTGTGACAGTGTTGCGTAGGTAATGGTGCTCGACTCCGTGGCTTAGGTTCACAGGTGCTCACTGGGTAACGCTAAATGAGCAAACACTTCCGGCATCTTCCGAAGTGAAGAACGAAAGTTCAGTGCCTGCCATTGGAAAAAAATAGGTTTAAAGATCAGCATTCCGAATGAATATACCTAGTAAAGTTTAAAAAAAAGTCAGAAGCAACAACACGATTTAAAAAAATTAAATTTATCACTATCTAGGGTTAAAAAAAATCTTATACTGTTTTAAATGGAAAATATTTCCATTAGTTTTCAAGATAAAAGGTTCAAATCTTTTGCAATCTTCCGTATGACGTAATAAACTGAATTAGGCTTCTGTTCTCAATTTAGTTGATGAAGGATTAATAACATTTTAATAATGACCGATTGAGAGAAAGCATGAGAATCGGCTGGTCATTCACCTGATTATCAGTGCAATCAGACGCACTTTTTCAAGATCCGTTCAAAATACTGCCCTTCCCAAAAGATGCAGTAAAATTCTGTTGATGATTTATTTTTTAAACATAATACATTTTTAAATGAAATGGATTGGAAGGCACGCATTTAATATATATTATATATAT
>NC_092211.1:51495678-51514926 GCF_043381705.1 Parasteatoda tepidariorum
GAGAGAGAGAGAGAGAGAGAGAGAGAGAGAGAGAGAGAGAGAGAGAGAGAGAGAGAGAGAGAGAGAGAGAGAGAGAGAGAGAGAGAGAGAGAGAGAGAGAGAGAGAGAGAGAGAGAGAGAGAGAGAGAGAGAGAGAGAGAGAGAGAGAGAGAGAGAGAGAGAGAGAGAGAGAGAGAGAGAGAGAGAGAGAGAGAGAGAGAGAGAGAGAGAGAGAGAGAGAGAGAGAGAGAGAGAGAGAGAGAGAGAGAGAGAGAGAGAGAGAGAATTCTCTCTCCCTAGTTGCCTGGGCGCTGCACTCACGTTCGTGGGAACGGGAGCTCGAATCCAATCTGCTAATAAATGGTGACAGGTGCACGTTAAATCTGTCAGGTCACAAAATGCTCCATGTTGGCATAAAAAATTATGCCTCTGGGGTACTGAATTGAAGATTGATCGTTCTCTGGTTCAGGTCAAAATTACGATCTGTGGTTGGATATATAAATGGATCCGCCCCAGAAACGGTTCTGATGTATGGTTGTAGCGGAAGTCGAATTCTTAAAAAGGTTGTTTCTTTTAGCAGAAGCGGTTTGGTTATGATTATGGTGAAATTAACGATAAAATATGGTTCTATAATGTGTAATTAAATTTGGTAAAGGGTGTAAAATTTGGTAATTTTATCAAGATAGCTTAGCATAAAAAACATTTCTGTGGTTAAATTTACTTTTCAATTTTGTATTTTTTATTAAATGTGTCGTAGTTACCAAAACAAAAAGGAAAAATATTGCGAAACCAAACAAATAAAAATTTAATGTTTAATTTGACAAAACAAATCTCACCTTGTGAGGAAAACATAAAAAAGTTCAACTAAAAGGAAGAAAAAGAATGTTCTATTGATTCTTTTAAAAAACAAAGAGAAAACGTTAATCACCAACACAATGTCCTTTTTTAATTTCGTGCTTTTGCAAACCTGGTTAAATATGATTTCAACAGCAATTTAAATTATGTTCTTTGAAAATAATCGTCTGCTACTATGTCTTTGAAAATAATCGTCTGATACTATGTCAATCTTCTACAAAATGCCTGGTATTGTGCAAATCATTTACATAATTTTACTGATATTTTGAAAAATCGCATCTTTTGCGATGGGCAGTCTAGTGAATGAATCTTGATTAAGTGCGTTTGATTGTATTGATAGTCAGTTGAATGACCTGACAATTCTCATACTTTTTCTCAATCGGTCATTATTAAGATGTTATTAATACTTCAACTAAATTGAGAACAGAAGCCTAATTCAGTTCATTACGTCATACGATTGCGAAAGATTTAAACCTTTAATCTTGAAAACTACTGGAAATATTTTCCATCTAAAACAATATATAATATATTTCCATATATAACAATATAAACCGTATATTTTAGTTTTATTAACCAGACTAATTAAAAGAAAAAAAACCCCAGAAATTCCATTACTCTACAGTACGGTAATTTTCAAGGTTTTAGTTTTCAATGTATGCTGGCGTCTTCTCTTAGTATCGCTACCATAGTCATTACGCTTAACCATAGTCAAGTAGTTAACCATCTAGTGAGTCACAGCTTAACTCACAATTTTGTTTTTATTTGTTTGTTTTTTATATTGAACGAAAAAAATAATTTGTAGTTTTATTTTTACATTTTCTCAGTAAACCAGAACAAAGCATAATTAAAATGTAAAAAAAAAGATTAGCTCTAAATATTATTTATATCTGATTTCTGTAAACAAAGTATAGTTTAAAAATTTCCTTGATGGCAATTTATTTCTGTTCTCCAGTTTCATGATCAAAAACATTTAAAATTTAAATTTTTTTTGTATGTATCAAAATTTTTTTTAAAATGATAAAATTAAGAATTAATCGTTAGGCATTAAAAATTTTGACAACGTAAAAATTAGTCACATTAATATGTAATCATTCTTTTTAATTTCAATGAGGCACTTTCCTCTGTTCGCTGCGTGCAACAACCCCCGTGGTGGATTCTTATTCATCTGTGTTTTAATTTCCTCTCAGAAGTTAATATTTTTTAAAAAAATTATTATTTTGTTTTTGAAATATGAAGTTATTATGTAAAGTATGTAGAAATATTTTGTCAATATGTTAATCATAACAAAATGAACTTATACCTATATTTGAAGAAAGGTCAATTGAACTCAGGAACATAGAATTGGACTTAATAAAAAAGTTAATGGATGTGAAGTCATTTTACTTCTTAACAATTTAAACGATAACTTTATATAAAACTATTTTAACCTCTCCGGAGAGTTTTATATTTTTAAAAAAACTGTGATATTTATCTGGCAACAGCAAATCTGTTTTGTTTTATTATTATCATTAATATTTCTATTTGTTTTGTTACCTCTGACATCAAATCAAGTACGAGCTGCTAAAATGAAAATCTCAGTAGAGATACATTTTATGACAATAATGGATGAACAATTATTTAAAGCAGAAAAAGTAAGAAAAAAAGTTTAAAAGAAGCACTTTAAATTGTAATAACTTTCAAATAAATTGAAATTTCAAAAAAATAAATAAATAAATTAATTAATTAAATAAGTAAATAAAATAGGCTTGTGTTAAGTTAATAAACAAAACACTTTCAGCATGTCAAATTTTAAGATTGTAGTAGGATCTTGCTGTTTGTAGTGTGCCCCGCATGGTATTTTTTCCTGACAATTAATAATTTTCGAGCTAATTACTAAATTTTAATTTTTTATTACACTGTACTCCCAGTATAGATATTTTATACTCAATTTATTTTTAATTTTTTTTTTAGTTATACTCAATTTTGAATACCAGTAAAATTCTAAGACCTTTGTCATTATTTAGGAAAGCAGAAATAAGTATTGCTAATTTAGATCAATGAATACAATGAGATCTCGCATTCTTAATAGCACTTGTTGCAGCAGATTATTTTGCCAGAAAGGTATAATGAATGTCAAAAAGTAAAAGTGTTTCTTGGGAAGCTACGATGCTTGTCAAATTATTTTATTGTTATTTTTTTTAAACGAAGCTTTTACTAAAATGTAGTTAAACGGTAGTAAAAAATCACATCAAAACTATACTATATTGCAGTTAAGAAAAAACTATTATCCTTATGAGAGAGCCTGTTTACATCTAATTACTCGCCAAATGGATGCTAAGCTTCCAGCGCAAACGTATCTCAACATCGCCAACTCTTGAAACGACGTTGCACAGCCTTCTTTTGACTTTTCTTAAATAGTGTGAATTGAGGAAAATAAAACTTATTGAATAAAAACTCGAGCTGCGTTAATAAAAAATAATAAAAATGATATCTACAAATTTACGTCTTTCTGTTCGCATTTAAAGAACAGATGGAAGAATAATAAATATTTTATCTTACAGACGATTTTTTTCTATAGTGAAACAAATATTTTTTTCCCTTCTGGCATTTGATTTGTTAAGGGTATATCACCATAAACAGCGCCATTTTTAGTGGTCCAATCAAATCCAAAGCTCTTGCATCGTCATATAATTGTTTATTTTTTAAGAACGAATATTCTCCTTATTTATCGAAATATATCGACAAGTCTAGGATTCCAGTAAGACTACGAAACCATATTCCTTTTTTAATAATTCCATGACATATATCGTAGAAGATAGTAGTAAATTTCAGTCAGATGATTTTTTTAAAAGCTTTTATATTGTTTTGAAAGCATATTTTTATAATTCGATTATTAATTAAAACGGAATTATATGCCATCACGGATGATTACTTAAATCCTATAAAACAATAGTAATTTCTTAATTTGCAACGGAGTACAGTTGCTTACTTAAATATTTTTATACAATTTTAAAAAAATCTGTAACACTCAAGTCTATCATGTAAAAAAATCAACACTTCAACAAAAACGTGTCAATCTTTAAACTATAAATATAATAAAAGAAAATAGAAATCTCAAACTTTGCAATGTACGAGAAATCTTAAGTAATTATTCCTATAACCTTGTGTTATCTATTCAAAATATTATCGCGCTAGATGATAGATTGCATAAGCGACCGCTTAAGTGATGTTATAAACAAAATATGCAAACGGGGGCAAACTAAGATTAGACTTCCAGTTTCCTTTTCGAATTCAATTCTTGTAACATGGATATTATAGCGATACAATTTTAGAATACGCACAATATTACTACATTACAGCTAATTAATAAGCATTTTTTTACGATAAACGTTAATTAAATTGAATAATTTGCTGGAACTAAAGTTATAATTTAGCAACTTTAATATTAATCTTGTATGAAGCAACAACATTTGTGTTTAAAACTGAACTTTAACATATTCACACACGGTTATTGTTCTCCCATTCTGATTGCAATTAAATATGTCATTCCTTAATGAAAATTAATTTCAAATAAGTAATTTCAATTTCATCAACACGCAGAGAAGTATTATAATATTTCTACGACGTTGCAAGTTAAGAAAAGACCATTTGTGGTATGGAATTTAAGTTATTCGAGACTGCGTATAGTTCCGTTTTATTTTATCAAATTATATAATTATGCTTTCAAAACAATATAAAAGTTTTTGAAAGTTAAACTCGTCGAACAAAACTTTATTTCGGGCTATTTTTATAAGCAAAATGAAGGCCGTGCTACGTCAAGAACTGGCGATATTCATATTCGCTCACTCTTGGCGCTTACCATCCATTTAGCATACATTTGTTAGCGAGAGCTTAATTTGAGCAATGATACGTAGGAAACAGATATCAACTGAAAATATTTATTTGATGTAAATAAGAATAATATGGAAATTACGAATGAATGAGACGAGCGTCTGAACGACGCAGTGTTTGTAAACAGACTGATCAGATGAGTCTCGGCGTTGCCAGATTCAGTGTCTGAAAGTTACAGTAGGGTTGAGTGATATTCTCACACCCCCACTTCACGAAAGTCCCAATACAATACTGAATTTTTTAAGTTGTTCGCTAGTCACCGGTTTGGTGAGTACATCAGCAGCATTTGATTTCGAATCAATGTAACACAACTGGATCAGTCCAAGTTCGACTTTTTCTCTTACGAAATGGTGACGAATGTCTATGTGCTTCACTCTAGATGATAGCATGGGGTTGGTACTGATCTTTATAGCACTTTGATTGTCACAGTGTAATTTTATTGCATCCAAGTTTTGGTTGAACAGTTCCTCTTTGAGTTGTTTAATCCACAGTAATTCTTGCGATGCTGCAGAAATGGCCACGTATTCAGCCTCTGCTGTTGATAAGGCGACTGTTTGTTGTTTTTTGGAGTTCCAAATTATGGCACAATTTGATTCGCAGAAGACAAAGCCTGTTGTTGACTTTCTGTCGTCTTTGTCGTTGGCCCAGTCTGAGTCAGTGTAACCTTGTAGTTGTCCATTTTTCTGGAAAGTTAGCCTTTTGGATAATGTACCTTTTAGGTATCTAAAAATTCTTTTGACAGCCATCCAATGAGGTTTTCCTGGGTGGTTGGCATATCTACTAACTACCCCCACTGCAAATGCAACGTCTGAACGTGTTCCTTGAGCTGCATATATTAGGCTTCCGACTGCTTCTCTATATGGTATCTGTCCTATCTCTTGCCTTTCTTTTTCGTCTTTCGGAGACATTTCTTTGGATAGTACTTGATCAGTTGGGAAAGGTGTTGCTGTTTCTTTGCAATCTTGCTTGTTAAATCTTTTGAGCATGTTTCTGATATAGGTGCTTTGGTCTAAACTGATGATTCCTTCTGTACGGTCTCTTGTGATGGTCATTCCAAGAATGTGGTGGGCTTCTCCGAGATCTTTAATTTTAAAGTGTTGTTTTAGCTTCGTCTTACGGTTCTCTTTTTGCTTACGGTCATTCGACAGAATCAGCAAGTCGTCTACATAGACGGCAACTATTAAAATTTTTCCTTTCTTGTTTGAAACAAAGATGCAAGGATCAGTTTTCGATCTGGAAAGTCCTATGTCTTTGAAGGTTTCAGCTAGTTCCATGTACCATGTTCTACTTGCTTGTTTTAGTCCGTATATGGATTTGTTCAGTTTGCAGTATCTGTGAGGAAAATATTCAGGGAGGTCAGGGAGTTCCATGTAAATTTCTTCTTCCAGTTTTGGGTGTAGGAATGCTGCTACAACATCCATTTGATCTAAATCCAGATCCAAGTTGGCTGCTTGAGCAATGAGAAAACGGATAGAACTGTTTCTGACTGTAGGTGAGAAGGTTTCCTCATAGTCTATTCCATATTTTTGAGAGCATCCTTTAGCTACTAGGCGTACCTTATGTCTTTCTGTTTCGCCATTTGGTTTGAATTTTGTTTTGAATGTCCATCTACTCTTAATGGCTTTTCTACCAGGTGGTAAATCACAAAGTTCCCATGTACCATTTAGTTTGTGAGCTTCGATCTCTTCTTCCAGAGCAGCTTTCCATTTCTGAGCTTCGTCAGATTGCATAGCATCTTCGTAAGTTTCTGGATCCTGAGCTCTACAGAGATTTGCTTGATACACAATGAAGTCATCGTTAAAGATTTTTCTGTTAGGTGCAGTAGCTCTCTTCGGGTATCTATTTGTGTCTTGATTGTAAGGATCTTCATCTTCACAGTCTGAAGACTTGTCTGTGGTGTCTGGTTCCTCTGTTGTGGTTGGATTGGAAATGTTTTCGATTTCAGTCATGTCTGCAGTTTGGGATTCTGTTGACGTTGAGTCATCTGCTTTATTTAAAAAGTCATTTTCAAGGAATATGACATCTCGACTAATGAAAACTTTCTTTGTAGAAGGATTAAAAATACGGTATCCTTTTGTTTCTTCACTGTATCCAACAAAGATGCCTTCTTTGGCTTTTGGATCAAACTTTTTTCTGTTCACATCAGGGATATGTACCATGACTTTGCATCCAAAGACTTTTAGGTGGGAGAGGTTTGGTTTCTTTCCTGACCAGGCTTCTTCAGGTGTCATGTTTTTCAATGCTTTTGTGGGTGATCTATTCTTTAAGTAGTTAGCTGTGTAAACAGCTTCAGCCCATAGTTCAGTTGAGAGTCCTGAATCAATTAGCATAGTACGAGCTTTCTCAACTAAAGTTCTGTTCAAGCGTTCTGATGTCCCATTTTGTTCTGGAGATCTTGGCACAGTTGTTTGATGTCTGATGCCACAAAGCTTTAGGCAGTTCTTAAGATCAGTGTTGACATATTCACCTCCATTGTCAGATCTTAAGGTTTTTATTTTCCCGTTGGTTTGATTCTCAACAAGAGCTTTAAAGTTCACAAAAGTTTCTTTTACTTGATCTTTACTTTTGAGGAAATAAACAAAAGATTTTCTTGAAAAATCATCGGTGAATGTTAGAAAATAACGAGCTCCCCCAATAGACAATGTTTGCATTGGGCCACACAGATCTGAATGCACAAGTTCTAGAATGCAGTTAGTTTTGGTTTTAGATTCTTTAGGAAAAGGTGTTCTTGAAAGTTTTCCTTCGATGCATGTAATACAGGTGTCAGATTTATTAGTGTTGCAGATAATTCCAGTGGACATTTTATTTATTAAAATGTTCATATCTCTTCTATTTAAGTGAGCAAGTCTACGGTGCCAGATGTTTTGAGAGTTTAGTATGGCAGTTGATGCAGAAAAATTAGCAGTGTCTAACACATATAGTCCATTATTTTCTGATGCAGTAGCAACTACATTTTTATATGGAATTATAATTTTGGAATCCAATATCTTACATCCTTCAGAGTCAAAAATTATTGACTTACCCTTTTTGGCGATTTGAGAAATAGAGAGCAGGTTAGTGGTGAGTTCCGGAGCATGTATAACATCACTAGCTGTGATAGTGCTGTTTTTTAATGCAATATCCACTGTTCCAATACCTATTGCTGGAACCACGTTGCCATTGGCTATATCAATTTTCCTGTTTCCACCAGGTTTTAAATTTTGTATCCAGTCCCCTCTCGGTGTCATATGAGCATTACAACCAGAATCCAGATACCAGTCTGTACGCTGGTTATCTTTAGAGTTAGATTCTTCTGATGTGAAAAAGCCAGCTGTATTTTCTCTGTTTTCAACTTTCTTTCGTGTGTTCTGTTTCTTTGGTTTTGGACAGGAATGACTATAATGTCCATATTCATTGCAATTGTAGCATCTTGGTTTTTTAGTGTCTTTATTCTTCTGTTTATGAGCAAATTTCCGGGATTTTCCATAAAATGCACTTTCAGAATGATTTGTCGATGTAGAACACAAATCTTTCACATTTTCTTGTAATAGCAAATTTTTGACAAAATCAACTGTAATGGCTTGATTTGAGCCTTGATTCCTAGAATGAGTGGTCTGAATTTTTCTGGTAGTCCTCCAAGTATTATTCCACCAACAGTTTCACTATCTAGTGGCTTTCCGATACTTTCGAGTTGTTCCAAGATGTTCGTTATGTTGTCAATATACGTTGACATCGATTTTGTTCGAAATAGAGATGAATACAGGCCAATTCTTCTAATTACCCCTTTATCTTCATAGGTATTCTGCAATGACGTCCAGGCTTCCTTAGCTGTTTTCGCTTCCTTGGTTTCGGCTGACGCTATCGGTTTAATTGATAAATTTATTTTTGCCAGTGCTCTTCTATCTGATTCTGGATCAATTTCTTCATTTCTTATCGGTTCAATGCATCCCCAGAGTCTAGCATCAACTAAGAAATTTTTCATTAGAAATTTCCTATCGGAATAGTTCGAGCCATCAAGATGTTTCGATTCTGGAAGTCCCCCACTTGACGTAGAAACGGGTGTTCTTCGAACATTTAATTGAGTCTGTAAATCTTCAATTTGTTGCTGCAATTCTTTAATTGCATCTGCTTCAGCCATTTTTCGATGTCAGAAGTGATTTCAGCGAACAAGTGATGAAAAAGAAACTGACCTGTTCTGTTATTTCCAACACTTTCGATTTCCGAATTCGTTCTTAAATGTTCATTTTAGTTGATTAATATTTCCATTTCTGGGCCCGTGACCTGTTAGCGAGAGCTTAATTTGAGCAATGATACGTAGGAAACAGGTATCAACTGAAAATATTTATTTGATGTAAATAAAAATAGAATGGAAATTACGAATGAATGACATGAGCGTCTGAACGACGCGGTGTTTGTAAACAGACTGATCAGATGAGTCTCGGCGATGGCGTTGCCAGATTCAGTGTCTGAAAGTTACAGTAGGGTTGAGTGATATTCTCACAGCATTTAGATGCAAACAGGCGCTCTCCATAGTGTTAATGGTTCTTTCGTAACTTGCTACACGTCAAGTTAGTATAATGTTAGAGCTTGTGAAAAAAAAATACGCGTTTATTTTTAAAAACGCAAAAAAATGACAATGCTTTTTAATCTCATGAAGCAGTGCCTCACTGTTGTAATAATTTTAGCTAACTGTTGGACGATATCATTTTCTTTTCATTAAGTAATTTACTGTTATTTATCGTTTGATTACATATTTTATTTTAATTCTGTAAAATGCTTGGATGTTTTATTTAAGGATGTCAAATTTTAAAGAAAATAAGCAAAATACAAAACATCTTTTTAATAGTACAATCCAGCTACGTTTTTTTTATAAATATTTCAACTTTCCTACAATTTTTTGTTCTAAACATTTATTTCGTTACTGAATATATATGCATAGTTTAAGAGCTTGACATGCATCATTAAAATTTTCAAACTAAATAAGGAATAAATAGGAATAATTACTGTATTATAAAAGTTTCTACATGAAGAAAAAAAAATTCTGGTAATATTACTGTATTGTGTGGTAATGACAATTCCGGCAAGAAAAACAAAATTCTGGTTAATGAAACTAAAATATTCGGTATTTATACCATTTATTTACTTATTTTTCTGTTAATATGGTAACGGTTCGCAGGTAATTCTGTTTTCAAAAATTATACTTCTTTTCACCCCACATTTAGTAAAAAATACAGAACTCAAAAGCAAATTTAACCAAATAAATGGTTTATATGACAAGATCTAAGATATCACGGTAAAATTACCAATTTTTACCATATTTAAATAATTTTATTATATATTAAATCATATTTTATTTACTGCTAATTTTACCAAAATCCTTAACAAAGCAAAGGTAAAATTAGTGAAATTTTTTGTGTTCCCATAGAACCAAAAATTCGGTATTTTTTACCTTATTTTGATAGTTTTGACCATACTTTTTCCTCAGTGTGCATAAATGCTACTTGATTATTAATACTGATTTATATTATTAATACTGATTTTCTTCTCCCTCTGTTTATGGAAGTATAAAATATACCATATACTGAAAATAATCTGTTTAATTTGGAGATATTATGTTAATAGTTATGAATTCGGGGCAAGAAAAACTTTAGAAAATGCGTTGCTGTAGCGTCTATGGCTGACAAATAAAAAAAATTTTTCTCACCAAAATAGTACTGGAAAAATACTTAATGGGCACTGAGATCTCGTTTATTCCAAAAACTTGTGAGTACTTCCTACTTCTACGAGATGTTCTGCAATGGTTGCCCATAATATATATTTTTGATTTCAAAATACAGTCGAACCTCAATTAATTGTTCTCGCATCAGTTCTCCAATATGCATCGTCTTGTTTAACCGGTGTTATTGTTAATAATACCCGTTTAGATCTTTTTTGAAACTGGAACATTCCAGCGTCCATCATTCAGAAATTTTACCAACATTTGAAAACAAAAGTTATTTTGCTTTCAGAAGAAAGACAGTATGGGGTTTTGGGTAAAACGCCTAATAAAACACTTTTGATTTTTCTAAAATAATTGGTGAAAATGGTGAAACTTGTGGCGTGATGTTGATTGAAAAAATGTTTGCAGGAACTGAAGAAGTCCAAATGATAAAAATGAAGGCAGTGAAACACATAATGCAATCTTCGCGGAAGGCGCAAAGAAACTGTTCAATAAGAAATTGTCTGTATTCATACTAATTTACAGAAGTTGTATGACTATAACGAAAGTTGAAAATTAATTGTTTGCTGTGAAAAAAAAGAGAGTTCAAACTAAAATTTCTAAAAATATTAGAGAAATAAACTTTTTTTTTCATCTTTCCAACGTATCGTAAATAGTTTTGGGAGTAAGCATTTAATTTTTTCAACTAAATTTTTGTTATACTTAATGTAAATTTAATACTTTATTATTTTAATAAATGTAATACTTTTTGCACTTTTACGTATGTAAACTTATTACAATCCACACTTTTCAAATGATTATTTGATATTTTATGTTGAACCACATTCGTCGTTTTCCCGTATCTATCTGTTACGATTAAAGTGATAAATCTGGTTATTATTATCACTCATCTAAACTAAAAAACTAAACTCAGTGGCGCGACAGCACATAGACGGCCAAGGCCTACTGTGCCCATCTCAGTTTTCTTGACCTTGGGCTCTGAGGTGCAGGAGCAGATGTTCCGATTAGATGGTCAGCCGAACGCGAAACCCACAGTGTTTAGTTCCCAAGCATTCTTGGTACTCATTTATGGACCCACTGAAGGGATGAAAGGCTGAGTCAACCTTGCCCGGCCCGACGATCGAACTTAGGACCTGTGGCATGGGAGAGCGAAGCGCTGCCACTCAGCCACCGGACGTCATTAATACTCATCGGTCAATATTAATAATAATCGAGGGTCAAAGTGAGAAATATCGACAATTATTCTCTATAACCGGTTATTAATAATAACCAATGAAGTTTGGTCAATGTGATTAAACGGTTTATATAGCATTGGAACATAGGTGTACCTCTTTCAACATGTATTAAAGTTGAAGTGATAAATCCTATTATTATTAATACTCATCGGTCAAAATTAATAATAATCGCTTCTTTTGGTCAAAGCGATAGAATGCAAATAAATTACATTGACCAAACTTCATTGATAATTATTAATAATAACCGGCCAATGTGATAAATTCGCTTAAAATACTCACTTTAACCGGCTTATATGCTTATTATTAATATTAACCGGTTTGTATTAAATAATAACCAACTATTCACATTGACCGTAACAGGTCATTCCTATTGAATTATCCAAGGAGAAACGATCGTAATTCTACAGTATATGACAAAAATAGACACAATTAGAGATCACAAACTTTTATCAAAGCAAGGAATAAATAACGATTATACTTTTAAAATATGATAAATCGCTATTGAAGAAGGCGGATGACAAGAGATAAAAACATGTTTGCTTGCTGATTGAAACTCGATGCTTCTAATAATCGCTTATAGAGACTTCTCAGTTTCCTTTCAGACCAAACATATCCTGACGTTTCTTACACTTGCCTTCTTCAATAGCGATTTATGAGATTTTCATGGTGTTTTACCTTCATTATCGTTAAAATTTCACATTAATGATTTCGAATATCATGTTTTTCGTTTCTCATTTTTACAAAGAATCTAAAAATACGCATTTAAGTTGGTCTTTATTAAAAAGTCCAGCATATTTGACGATTGAATTACATAGAAACATTTACTTCAAACTATTTCACTGACATCAGAGATTATGGCTAATTTCTCTTGTTTGTTTTTTTAAACTATATGTTCTAACTAATTTCCATTGTTAACTTTTCAATATACAACAAACTACATATTATCTTCTTTAATTTCTCCATAGATGACATGGCGGTCATTTGTAAAAGGCTACCTCATTTTAAAATTCGAATGCATCACAGTAGCGCTGGCTCAACAGGGATTTTAAAAGCTAGTGACTATCTATCGGAGGATGAGGAGTCGGAGTGCGTGGCAAAGATAACACCACCCAAGGGATACGGTGTTATCTATCACATTGATGGAATGGAGCTTCGAAAAGATGCCAATAATGACTGCAGGGACTACATCAAAGTAAGAATTCTTATAGAATACGAGTGTGATTTCAATGATTTTAAAAATAAAACATAGAATGTGATTAATGCCTTTCGTGGTTTTCTTTATTTCAAAAGTAATGATTAAAGAATATGGTGAAAAGTATATTTACAAAAGCACAAAAGTGCGTGTATGGCAGACTGCCTCATCNGCTTAGAAGGGTAGTTGTTGCGTGGCGTTAAAGTGAGGAGTTTCGTTTCCATCGCTCTAAAGCATGTTGTGAAAAGGCTTAATGACGAAAAAAGACGAGATGCTTGAATCCATCGTGCTACTGTCCTATATGGTAAAGCATTTGCTCCAAAGGCTTCCACTAATCCTCGATAGCATTCTGTTGCATTTTTGCCACGGGCAACCTCGATTGTAAGCCACGACCGCTGATCACCTTTTGAAAACATGCTTTAGAGCGATGGAAACGAAACTCCTCACTTTAACGCCACGTAACAACTACCCTTCTAAGCAAATCGAATGTTTTTTGCACTCTACACATCGACAACAGCGCCACCTCTCCGCTCTCATATCCTATTTGCGCATGCCCGCCCTTCTGTGAGTTTCAAGGTTAAGTTGCCACTATTTAATTTATAACCCTCGTATATAGATAAATATATATACACTTAAACGATATTCTTATTTTAAATGTAATTTTTATGTAAATAAGACGAGCTTAAATAATTCCTCGATTAAAAAAAACTAACTATATTCAACAGTTTTCGTTAAGAGAATATTTAAACTTTGTAGGTCTTACTTCTCTTTAGTATTTTAAAGCTCTAATATTAAAATTTTGCTTTTAAGTATGTGTGAAAATATATTCTTCATTAAATATTTTTCTTGTGCCAAATATTTATCTATCAAAACGTTAAATTTCTATTGGCTTTTTATGTAGGAAATAATGGCATCCTTTTTGTCAAGGATTCTAAAATATATGTTTAGGGAAAAAGTTACAGAACACCTTGAATTATTAGTGCTATTGTATGTCGTGGCATTAAATTATTGCTATTGGACATTAAAATAGACACAACTTTGAGAATTGGTATGTATAGTTAAACAATAAAACGTATATTTAACTATTTCTTTATAAAGATACAAAGATTATTTCAGTTTGATTAAATAAAAATCCCAATAAATTTCGATTCAGAACTAACAAAACACTGTCAATATTTCAAACAGTTTGTTTTATTTAATTACAGTATTTCAAGTTGCTTAAAACAAGATCTGATGTATGAAATATTATCTTTCACACGAAGCAATTTCAGATATAATCAATGATATGAATACAAATAATTGCTTTGAACGCAACGGATCATTTAATTCAAATAACTGAGATTTTAGAATAAATAATAAATCAACTTCAATTTCCTTTCCGCTTTTTGAAACTTTGATGTGCAATGAATAGGATTATCGAGGTTTAATAGCAATTCTGAAGCAATACTGCATTCCAATGAAAAGAGTTTTGAAATATTTAAAATCAATATGACTGCCATTTTGTCAATAATACAATCAATTTTCTGAAAGTCTGGTTTTTATATTCATGGAATAAATAGTTTCTAGAAAGTTCATTCAGTATTTTATATTTAATAGTTGATGAAGGACAAAGGCGTCTTTAGTGTAGTTAAGCAGTTATGATTAAAGAGCTCGTTCAATTTTAAAGATATTTTTATTTTGATTATTATCAAAACGATAATAAATTGATTTTAATACTTAATTGTTTATATTTCACAAAATATGATACGTTTTAAACGAAGTTTGAAAGCTGAAAGTAAACCATGGGCGTGGCGGGAATCTGATTTCTGAGGGAGACGAAATTAAAATACTGTCACAATAATTCTCTAACCTAATAGAATTTTTTATTATTATTTTTATTATAGGAAATTCTTATTCTTATTCTTGCAAAAAAATTATTTTTATCTCTTTCCTTTTTTAAACTTTGTTAAACTTAAATCAATCATAGTTCATGAAAATTTTGTTTGTCTGAATTATTGAGGGGGACAAAGTATATTTACCAATCCCCTCCGCCAACAACGCCCATGTTACAGTCATCATTTGTTCTCCCCAGATGACGGAACGAATTTCATTATAATTTTCCAAATAAACTTAAGATTTAGTTGCTAATGAAAGAAAAAAAATTAATTCCCAGCTCCAAAACAAATTATACCATTTTACTGAATAACATCCGTGGAAATTACTTAGGTAAAAATAAATAAATATCTAAACAAATGAAAAAGTCTCTGTTTTTAAAAACTTATAAAATTAGTTTCGAAATTGTCTTTTGTAACGTTAAACCTGTATCTATTTACTCCTATAACATTTATTCATTTTCTAGCATTGCATTCACGGATCTCAAGTTTGATCTGTAAATGCCAGAAAAATTTAAATTTAGTTACAGCATATACGGAATCATTTTACAGAAAGACATTAATAAAAACTATTTATGTCTAAAAAATAAATGCTTTGCTTTACGTACTTGTATAGTCATAGTTATTGTGTAAACTATCCCATGCAGTGCTAAACCTGTAGTTACAGATTTCTAATCCAAGTTTGGTCTGCAAATGCTAAAAAAAATATTGTTCGAGTAGAAAATAATTTCTAAACTACTTTTGTAACGTTTAGCGGTAGCCATTTTTCTAGCTAAGGCTCCAAATGTTAGAAAAGTTTTTTTGTAAGTTCAATTCATAGAATAAATGAATAAACCTTTTGTAAAATGACTTTAGATGAGGTTAGTTGTTGTTGTTGGTGGTTTACATAGAACTAATGCTGCACAATAGGCTATTGCCGACGGACTGGAAAACATCCCTGAGGATGATCCGAAGAACTGCCATCACAGTTTTGATCCTCTGTAGAGGTGATGGCTCGCCAGCTTCAGTAGCGCGACGACCTACGCGAAGTCGAGTACTTTACGGTAGAACAGTTTAACAAGGATCGATACCGCACGGAAACCCTCGGTCCTTTTGCAGGCTGATCAAAGCGGTCACCCACCCACACGTTGACCACAGTCAGTGATGTTTGACTTCAGTGTTCCATTGGGAAGCGTGTCTTGACGATCAGTTCACAGCGGGGAGTGTAGAGGTTAGTTATCCTTAAAAAATAAAAATATCGATTTAAGATGCTTCAAAGTTAACACAAAATTATTTTTTCCTTCGTCCCCGTCGATCCTTTCTCCCCAGAGCCACACAGCATGACTAAATTCATTATTTAATTCATAAAACTAAAAGTCATACCACGACACAATGACATCTAGCTAAAATAATTTTCATTCTTTCTATTTTTATATTACTATTTGTGCCCAATCCCAGTTGACTTCACATTACTAGAATTAGCAAGTTTTCCAAAGTTCAACTTATAATAAAGATTAACTACACTCAGTATAATTTGGAATAGAAAATGATGTCCTCGATTATGGAGTGCGCCTATCACATGATAGTCTAAATTAGTATTTGCAACAGTTAATCACTGTTATATCAAGTTTAATCTATTTATAGTCAGTCCGTTCTATGCTTATACTGAAAATGGCATAAAACGTCTAAATGGAGAAAAGTCACAGTTTTGAGAAAATAAAAATCGTTTGTGGTCTAATTTTTTTAATATTTAAAAACTTACTGCAATGCTACATTATCTGTTCTCATAACAGTTTGAAAAAACTGAGATTAATGAGCGATTTTAATAATTTTCATCTTGGTAAAAAAATGTCGTTAAATTGGCGCTTTTTTAAACAAGTTGAATAACTTTTAAAATATTTAAGTTATTTGTCCGTTCTAAGACCTAGATAAATCTTCACGGTAAGATGGTACACATAATTTAAAATTATAACTCTGCTTTAAACGAAAGACACTTAAATTGTGGGGTTTATTCATTTTCCTTGGTGAAAGATCTTCGTAAAACTATCTTAATAAATAACTAATTTTTTTTCTTCAAATTTCCTTAACCATTGATTTTTCATTATTTAGATTTCTAGAACAAGTTTCAAAAGCTTACTTGACATTCTGAATTAAATGGTTTTAATACTATTCGGTGACGTTATCCCACGCTCCTTTTGCTTGAGCTTACTTGACATTCTAAACTAAATGGTTTTAATACTATTAATTAGGTGACGTCATTCCACGCTCCTTTTGCTTGAGCTTACTTGACATTCTAAACTAAATGGTTTTAATACTATTAATTCGGTGACGTCATCCCACGCTCCTTTTGCTTGAGCTTACTTGACATTCTAAACTGAATGGTTTTAATACTATTAATTCGGTGACGTTATCCCACGCTCCTTTTGCTTGAGCTTACTTGACATTCTAAACTAAATGGTTTTAATACTATTAATTTGGTGACGTCATCCCACGCTCCTTTTGCTTGAGCTTACTTCACATTCTAAACTGAATGGTTTTAATACTATTAATTTGGTGACGTCATCCCACGCTTCTTTTGCTTGAGCTTACTTGACATTCTAAACTAAATGGTTTTAATACTCTTAATTTGGTGACGTCATCCCACGCTCCTTTTGCTTTAGCTTACTTGACATTTTAAACTAAATGGTTTTAATACTTTTAATTTGGTGACGTCATCCCACACTCCTTTTTGCTTGAGCTTTCTTGACATTCAGAATTAAAAATAAATTATTAATGCAGAAGTTACAATGAACTTTGTTTCTGATAAAACTGAGCTTTAAACTAGAAAACATAGCAGATATTATCTTTCAAATAATTGAAAATAAGCACCTATTGTTTAATTTGCAACAATGCCTAATGCTGCACCTGAGCGAAAAAAAATTCGTTCTTCTCATGCCTTTTCCCTAACGGACAAATAGAGATGTCCAATCTCTAGGCTGAACTATATCACTGAGTAAAATTAATTAATTAGCGTTTGCACCATTCTTATAGGACGATTCATATTCACATCCTAATGGAAAGTATTCCTGTTGGCTGCTATCTGTAGCTCATTGATCACTGACAGATTTTCAAAGAGCACATAAATAAATTGTCGTCAGGTGACGTCAGCTTAGACATCTCCATTGACTTTTTGAATGTTAAGAATCCGGGCTAAAATTTCTCCTTATGCACTCTGCCCAAAATTCAGGACGGTGGCACTAACAGTTCTTGAGAAATATTCAGACATAAATAGATATACAAAGTCTTCCTTTCATTACGATAGATTGTTCTTTATTAATTATATATTAATTTTATCTTCAACAAAGCATTTAATGTACAAGTTGTAATTTTCAATGCTATGAGTGTAATTTCAACCAGTTGTAGTTGTAATTGTAAGTTTTTCATCTGAGAAAGATATTTTTTTCAATTCCAAAATATTTTCTTTGTTTAAAAACAGTGATAAGAAATTACAGATCACTGTGATATCTCTCAATTTTTCCTCTACAGCCTTCGATGTTTTATCACAAGTCGATTGGAAAGGAATTTCGCCAAACTAAATTCAATAAAAATTAAAAACAGATTTTCATTCATTACGAAATTACTACTAGAGTTCTAAATGTACGTCACCGAGTACTCGTACACGCAAGTTGTGAGTATACCCGTACTTTGGCACGTGTAATAAGCGCTGGACCATCATCAGTCTTTGGGTTTATACCAGGGTCAATTCCCGAACGCCGAAATCAATGGACTCATCAGATAATTTTCAACAAGTTTCACTCCTTTACTATCGCATGTTTATTTAACTCTTTGTGGAAATATAAACAGGTTAAAATTAATACGCTAACAGACGAATAATGAGTTTGAGTGACCGAAGTTGTGGCTAAACATCTAAAATTCGACAGATTTGTCTGGTGTAATTGATATCTTTTATGCTTTATAAACTCGAAAATGATTCTGAAATAAGGATTAAGTATTTGCTTCCTTTTTTTTCAGAATACATTTTCGTGAATTCTTAAAAATGTTTTCTAATTAGTAACTCTCGAGTATATCTCAAGTTTATTTAGAAAAAAAGCTGAACTAATTACACCAAATAAGTTTGAGTATCTGAAGTTTAGGTTAAACATTGGAATTTTTACAGATTTGTCGGGTTTAATTGATATATTGGATGATTTATAAACTCGAAAATGATTCTGAAATAAGGATTAAATATTTGCTTCTTTTTTTTTTCAGAATACATTTTCGTGAATTCTTAAAAATGTTTTCTAATTAGTAACTCTCGAGTTTATCTCAAGTTTATTCAGAAAAAAAGCTGAACTAATTACACCAAATAAGTTTGAGTATCTGAAGTTTAGGTTAAGCATTGGAATTTTGACAGATTTGTCGGGTTTAATTGATATGTTGGATGATTTGTTGTTGTTGTTAATTTACGTCGCACTAGAGCTGCACAATGGGCTATTGGCGACGGTCTGGGAAGCATCCCGGAGGATGATCCGAAGACATGCCATCACAATTTTGATCCTCTGCGGAGGGGATGGCACCCCCGCTTCGGTA
>NC_092211.1:51515466-51533408 GCF_043381705.1 Parasteatoda tepidariorum
TGTGTGTGTGTGTGTGTATATATATATATATATATAATTTTTTAAATATCTTTTATTTTAATAGGATATGGGTAGATTGGTTGCTTAATTTTAAATTAGATAATTTAAAAATGAAAAGCGTTGAAAGAAATTCAAAGAATAAACACCAACGAAAGCTTTATTTAATATGTATGAAAGCGATTTTCTCTGGTATTGTGTTAAAACACTTTAAAAAGATAAGACTTGGATATATATAATCGTATTTAATTATAACTTCATTAAGAGAAATAAAAAAAATTGCATTTTTTTTTGCAGTCGAAGAAATCCATTTTTTAAATATTTAGATCCCAAGAGTTATTTTTAAGGCACAAAATAATTCTATACGTTTAGAAAATTAACACTTTTATGAAAAACTAGAGAGGTAAAATGAGTTTTTAAAATAAAAACTATTTAAATCATTTCAGTTTTAAAAATGTCTGATTAAGTATACTTATTCTAAAAAAAATATTCATTTCTTGCTTAAGACTGTAAATTTCACATTATTCATCACTATTATTATTTTTTTCCCCATTAATATTCTAATAAAACTGCATCGAGAATGCCATACCAATTTTTACAATGCAATGATGTATCTTATTGAAATAAGAAAAAATCTCGAATTTCGATCAAACATAAAATGGAATGTTGCGAAAGGAATATCAAATGAATATCAACGGACAAAAAATTATAGCTCACGCGAAAAATTTATGTTTAAATTTTTTACTTTCAAATTAGGTTTTAAGCGGAACTAAGACTTTCATGAGAAAAATGAGAGGAAAGACTGAATTTTGGGAAATGGAGAATGCACAAATCTAATTAGTGAGACGAGATATTGAAAAAGAATCTTTCATTAAATTAAGATTTTATTGTATCACGAAGTATATGCGAAGGTGGAACGAAATATCTGAAGTAAAAAAATAACAAGATAAAAATATCCTGTGCTTTTAAAATGTCCATTTTTAGTGAATCTTTTACTTTTTCCGAATTTAATTTAAATTTACTTTAAAGATTTTCCACTATTAAATTTTTTGATCAAGTCTTAGTTAATTTAAGCAAATTCAACACCTCTAATCCTTAAGGGATTCTAAAGATTATTCCTTCCGAGATTTATTTTGAGATGCATTTCATATTAGTTTCTTGTTCCTAAAATCTTTCTTTTTCTTAAAGAAAGCTGTAAAATTTAATCATGTTTTTATAGCTTTTACTGTGAAATTTATTAACGTTTCAGTATGAAAAAAAAAATCAAAATTTTATTCCTTTATTCTGATTTTTAAAAATTTGTTCAGAAAATAAGAGTTCACTAAAACATATATCATACTAATTTAAATACGATATGTTTAAGTATACAGCTTTTATTTAGTGTAAAACTAAAAGATAGACTTCAGAAGCTAGCATTTTAGCGATGGATTATCTATTATTATATCTTATTCAACCACAAATTACACAATTTAAAATCTTGAACTATTTATAGAAATGTCCAAGTCAGAGCTTAAACTAAAGGGGAGAGTGGGGTCAATTGTTACAGGGTACGATTGTAACAGAACAAAAATTTCGAGCGTCGGGTTCTAGATTTGGTTCCTAGGTGGCGCACAAGGTGTATTTAATAAAGCTACCACCCCTGCTGGCAACCATTTTTATGTACTTTTGAAAGAGTTACATCACAAAGATATTTTCACGCTACGTAAGTACTTTTTTTGGTTAGAATATTATATTGTAACAAAGTAATTTTGTTTAAACAAAAAAAAAATATTAACCGAATATGTAAGTAGACACCTTAATTAGCATTTCAAAAAAAAGATTAGTTTTGTTAATTAACTAGCATTGTTTTTAACAAATAAAACTGAAAGGACATCTTGGGAACGATTGTAACAATAAGTAAAGGGACGATTGTAACAGCTGAAAATAAATAATCTTATGTTTACAAACCATTACTTAACTCTTTAAGAACCACCAATAGTTTCCTATATTATTTATATTATGTTACATGTGCATTACTTAATTTGTCACTTTTCACAGCATAAATTAAAATTTTTAACCCCTTAAAGTTATAAGTTTAGCCCTTTAGGTCTCTGCTCATTATTATTTTTACTCCTAAAATATCACTACTATTTTGATCAATAAAAAATATATCACAACAATGATAATATGCATAATTAACTATGTTTTAGTTGAATTTATGAACTGTTACAATTGACCCCGTAAGTGGGGACAATTGTAACAAGTGCACGACTGTCAAAAATTGTTAATAACTAATATAATAACATTTAAAATAAGGTATTTATTTTTTTTTCTAGTAGAGGATAGTCTACTTTACTCGTCTGTCAATTAATAATAATATATTGGATTTTTTGTTAGTTAAAAATAGTTAAATAGTTAAGTAAAAAATGTTACAATTGACCCCACTCTCCCCTATCCTTAATTTGAATAAATCAATCAATTGTCATAATTTCATGGTTGTGAATGGCAACTGGTTGTTTGCATTATTCTTACTGGATGATTTATATTACCATATTACTATTGGCTACTATCTAATTGATTAATCATTGATAGATTGCCGGCGAACACGTAAATGAGGTGATCTCAGCTTAGACATCTCCATATATTTCTCTTTCGCGGCGACAAAGAATCGTTTATTTTTTGTGTTGGAATTAAAGAATTGAAATATCTAGTGTGTGAGCTGTCATAAGCATGAAAGCGTAAACGCACATGTTTACAAATTTATGAATAAAACTTATCTTGCTTGGACATTGAAAAGTGGAAACAAACTGAGCTATAAATTGGAAAAAATTGAAAGAAACGTGAATACTTTATATCAACAAACAGAGTGTTCCATATTATGTTTTGATTATACATATGCAGGTTCATTCATAACAATTTTATTCATTGTTATGTTATTCATTGCCAAAAAGAGTATAAGTTATGCTATTTTGTTTTCTAAAACCATAATTAATGTTTAGTTTCTGCAAATTTTTCTGTCGCATATCATTTATTTCAATTTAACTTCCTAATAGTTTGATCATTTGACAGCTTTAGAGTGATAGCTCGATGTTTAATATTTTAATTTACAAATTAATTAAATTTATAATTGTGTTTTTAAAAAAGTTGTGAATCTTTCATTGTAATTTTTTTTAAAAGCGAAATAATTGTTTTTTTTCCAGCAAGGTCTTTTATTGCATATCATTTATTTAATTTTAATTTATTTTATTTCAATAGCTTATTATTTACTAAAAAACTTTTTTTTTGAGAGAATTTAACTTAAAATTTTTTAACAGTTGGTTTAAATTAAGATTTTATTTCAGGACACATTTTAAATGAGTTTAACTTAGTAGCGAGCGCCGCTTGCGAAGCAAACCATATATAAGATTGCACAACAATCTTAGGAGGTGAGGCATCGTCAGCGAACAGGGAGCGGAGCTCACTAGTTAAGTTTAATATATTAGATTGTAACCATGTAAAAAACACAAATAATAAAAAGTTGAGTTTGTAAATACAGAAATGTGTAGATTAACCTTAGGTATTACTTCTTTACTTCAAGTCTTTTTTTTTTCTATATCGATGCAATTCGAAACCCAATAAACAAGCTTTTTGAGAATTGTGAAGTATTTAAGTACATAAGTACTTAAAATATTGTTTAAAAGCATAAAAATTTAATTCACTGTCATACTAAGCTTCTCAGTTATGTTATAATGATACATGACGAAAATTAAATAATTTTCTGCAAAATTTTCAGCATTTTTTCAATTTTTAATCTTTTGAATTTGTTACTGTTTATTTCTACTCTAATTATATTTATATCTATGAATTAATAAAAAAATCACAATAAGCAAACATTAAACTGTATTTATTTAGAAATTTAACCATAATAATAAATCATTGAAAAGTAATAACAAATTTGGCCAATCGAATATATATATATAACCAATTTTATACTTTTAAGTTTCTTAGTTTTGTCATAAATGATAAAACTGAAATAACTTTCTGCAAAATTTTCTGTGTTTTTCAATCTTTAATTATTTGTATTTGACATTCTTTATTTCCCCTCGAATTATATATTTATATCTATGAATTAATAAATACAAGCAATATTCTAGCATTAAACTATATTTAGAAATTGAACTATAATATTAACTCATTGTAAAGTAATATCAAATATTTGACACCTATTATGAAATTACTAAAATGTAATTTGAGGGCATTGAACCATAATAGTTGAGCATTCTGAATCCCAATATTTGAACATTAAGTTATAATAAAAGAACACATCACAGTAATATCTGGACGTTAAATTATTACATAGTGCGAATTTGAAGGCGATCTAATTATATAAACTGTTAATATTGATGAGCGTTGAGTTTCAAACTTGCTGGAACTTAATTACATGCAAATTCTAAACTTCCTATTTCAAAATATCGAATTATCTTTTATCAAACTATCAACCCATGTTGCAAAGAACCATCAATTTTACGTCAAAAATACGCATATTTCACCTTTAAATTTTACTAAGCATTCGTAAAATTTACATAAAACTGAAACTTCGTATTACAGCAAAAAATGGTTATCCATTAAACGTGAATTTAACGTAAAATTATACGTTAACAAATTCGTTTATTTTGCAAATATTTTATCAACCCCTTGATGATAGTCAAGAATGAGTACGTTATCTTTACATGTTATTTTAATGATAGTTTTGATTTGTCAATAATGCGTGAAATGCGCAGGAATATTTTTACTAAATCTAAATAGTAAATTCACTTCGTCAATATTGCGTAGAACACATAAAAGTATTCTTACCGAAATGAAATGGTAAATTTATTTTGACATTATTAAGTACAATATACGGAAGTTTTTTACCAAACTCTAAATGGTAAAATATACGTCAACAATTATACGTAAAATGTACAAAAATTTTCTTACCAATATTCAATAGTAAATTTGTTTTGTCAATAATATAAAAAATATACGAAAGCAATCTTTCCGAAGGGTAGTTGGTAAAATACATTCTGTTAATATTACTTAAAATCTATCGAAGCTTTTTACTATTTATCTCAATGGTAATATCATTCCGTCAATATTACGTAAAATTTATGTATAAAGGATTTTTCCAATTTCTCAAAAATTTACGTTTAATTTACGTATCCTGCTGCATGATAGTATTTGTGTCAACACTTTTTTTAAGTTAAGAAATTTAATACTATTATGGATAATCATGCAACAATTTTTATACTTTCGCCAATTATTGCCACACTATCTTTCTGAGTTCTTTATGCGTTCTGTAAAATTTCTGCAAAATTCTGTATTTTTTCGATGCGTCCTCTATCTTAACATGTTGAGTTAACAATAAATAGTAGATTCCAATTCATTTTCATTTTGTGATGTGGTCATTTAGTGATGGGTTGGTGTTTTCGTGGGATTTCCTTTGCTGAGGTGTTGAATGCAATAATTAATCAGTCATTACCATTAATCTGTATTAGTTAAAACAAGTATTGACAATATAGTTCAGTTTCGTAACCTGTGAAGGACAATTAAATGTGATATAGTAGGTTTCTTTTCTTTAGAAAGTTTTAATTCGATGGTTTGGTTTATTTTTGTGGTTTGGTTAACTTTTGTAGATTGGTTTACTTTCGAGGCTTGGTTTACTTTAGTGGTTTGGATTACTTTCATGATTTGATTTACTTTCCAGGATTGGTTTATTTTTGTGGTTTGGTTTACATGGCCGTATGGTGTCTTGACGTCGGAAATTTTTCACAGTTCTTAGTGTGTTTCGTCAGTAACTTTTTTTTTTAATAAAATGTCAATTTTGTAAGGATTTGCTGCCTCGATTAAAAAAACGACTTTTTATTGTTTCGCTTGAAAGGACATACATGTTAATAATTTTTTTAATTATTCATTCTTCCCCTTTTCTTTAAAAAAATATTTTTTTAATGTAATTTTTAAGTGGCAAATATCTGATTTTTGTAAAGATCTCCTTGCTAAAAATCTAAGTAATGTTTAAGTAGCAGAGAATTAATCGATTTTGTAATTTCTCAGGAAAGTTTCGGGAATTCTGTAGTTGGAGTATTTTAACATGAGATAAATAAAAACAAACATTCGACGCCTCTTAAACTCGAAGGAAATTTTGACAAAATCATAGATTTTGTCAAAATCAATAATTTTGTCAATTTTGAAAAAATCATAGAATCATAGAATTCATTTCCCTAGATTTCACAGTAAAAAATTTGGAATGGATACCATTAAATAGGCTTTCCTAGAATTTTGTAGTTAAATTTCAAGATAGACTATTTTCATTACATTCGACAACGATAATTTCTTTTTATTTTCTAGATTTACAATGAAACATCCCGCAGCAACACCACAGCTCCAATGTGCAGAGACTGTTGCCATTTTTCGAAGTCTGAACAACTCTGTTCAGGTCATTGTGGATACGAAAGTGATGGACTAGTTTGTGATGAGTTCTGTGACAAGAACAACGAGACGATGTTCCACACAGATACGAGCCTAACTCTTATTGTCCACTACCATACCAGGTGTGGGACGTGCACAGTGAAGAAGGAAGAAGTTGGATTCTGGATGGTTTTCACTGCTTACAAACTTAATGCAGGTCAGATGGAAGATTCATCAGAGACTCCAAAACATTTTGAGTCTTTTAGTTTCTGCAATATTTATGCTGTGTACGGGTCGTATTCTTGAACAATAACTTATTTCTCTCAAATTGTCATTTTTCTTATGAAATCAAGTTCCAGAGATAATGAGAGATGCCTAGCATTAAAATTGAGTCATTACACTTTAATTTGTTTTATCGCTTAAAAGTCTATGTTTTAAAGTTCATAACAGTTCAAGTTACTGAAATTCATTTGACCGACCGCAAATCCTTACTGGCACCAGTTGTTTTGTTTCAAACTGTCGCACGGGTGGCTAGTTTGCAATCTAGCGACCTTTAATGATCCCCCCCTCTCTCTTTTTAAATATTTTTCTCCTGGCTGTAGTAAGTCTCAATTATAATGTATATGAGGGATATATTATATTATAATACATCTCCATTTATTTCCTTTGAAATTTAGTGACTGAACTAAAAAAAAGTCAAGAATCAAGAATTCTTTCATTTCAGAAAATGCCAAACACGTCATTAAATGCCGCTGGATCGGGAATTCGCGCACTAGAGTAACTGGCAGTAGCTAAGCTTTTCGTGTACTCAAATAAACTCAAATAAACTCGTGTACTCAAATGAAACGGCTAGCTTTCTGTTATTATAGGATACCTAGAGTTAAATTTAATAAAATATTTTATTTTCATGAAATTGTTGCAAAATTATATTTATTTATTAATAACTTATTAGTCGGTAAGCGTCGGTGACAAAAAAGTTAATTAGAAGACTATCGGTCGGTAAAGTGTTAACTTTGTAATTTTGTTCTCCGATTGGACAGATATCGAGAAATTCTTGAGAAGAAAGGACAAATTTCTCTCTAATGTCGAGACTTTTTAAGGAGATTGACGAAGCATTTGTTAGAAGACGTTAGAATACACCCCCACAAACTCTCTAAGAACTTCAAAGAGTTCTTCTGGAGGAGTAGGACAGAATATCTCAGCCCCTCATTAACAACCTCATTGACTGGATGCCTCAAAGGTGTTCAACGTTTGGGAAAACTATACCCCCTTCTTAAAACTATTTTTTAAGGAAATGCCTTTTTTTATGTGTTTTTCTCATGTGCACAAATTGTTTTTTTTTTATTTTGTACCCAAATTCTCAATAAAAAGTAATTTTTTTCTGCCAAACAAATATAATTTTTATCTCATATAACCTACTATGTCTGTGGATAGCGTATCAATCATTCAAACAATTCTCCAGGTGCAAAACCAACCCACAACTTCAATATCCCTTAACTGTTTTGAGAAGTGTATTTTAAATAAAACAACAATTATGTTTATGTTTACATTTAATTCCATATCATAAAAATTAGTTAGCTTTAAAAAATGAGAAGAGGTTTGTTTGTTTGAGATGCTTAGTTTTTAAAAAAAATAAGCATTTTTCTAATTTAACTTTCAACTTTAAAAATAAATCATTGATAGCATCGTTTTAACTGCTATCTGACTGCAGCATGAGGTTATATATCTCTTTCAGAGATCGTCAAGAAGATATCTCTAAACAAGAGCCTCACAACAAATATTTTGAATGCATTTTAATCTAATTATTTTTTTAGTTAATATCTTTTGTTTTGATATTTTTTCGTGTTTCCTAATTTGGCCTTTATCGCATTTGGTGCAAAGGTTTGCCCGATCGCTTGGAGAGATTTTTATGATCTCTTCTAAAGGTTTTCTTCAACACAAAATTACGGAAAAAATTCCGAGCCTCCCCAAAGTGGTCGTTAATAGAGGAGGTTGTTACCTAGAGGTAGTCTTTCCTGGAGGTTTTGCTCAAATTGTTTCAAATAAAATTTTCGTTCTACAGAGATATTTAACCTATCAGGCTGAACTAGATCATTTGACTTTATCAGCTGACGCTTTCTGATTGCTAATGGTAGCATTTTGCATTTGAATTCATGTTGCTATTGGTAACTTAGTGATTAATTGATGTATGATTAACAGTATAAATTTTATTTTTCCCTTCATTTCGAAGATTATGTATCTAATTCATGTAAAATAATAATATTGGATTCAGCATTTTTATTGAAGTTTTTCAACAGGAGTGGTTGAATGCTTTCCACCGGGCAAATACCACTTTAAACTACGAAATTGCAGGTTTAGTTAATGTAATACAATTATTTGGGTCCTTAAACCTTTAAAAAATTTATTTATGAAAACAATCTAATTTTACATTACATTAGTCTACATTTTCAGTTTTGAATTCTAATACCACTAAAAATTCCACTTGTCTTTTCAAAAAATTGAAACAAATTAAAGTGATTTTCAGATTTATAGTGCGAAACCTTAATCAGCAACCTATTACACTTTTTTAATGTGCTATTAATAAATTACATTTTATATAGACTTATTGAGCACCAAGTTAGGCTTACCTGTTTAATTTTTGCTTTATTAGACATATTATAAGAAGACTTTTTCCTCCATTTGAAATCAGTTTAGCATCTGCTTCTAAATTTTAGCAAAGTGTCGTCAGTTTTCATCCTGTAATGATACCCGAAATATGATGGTCAATTTTTAGTTTTGCATTGTTACTTAAATTTGTTTCTAAATTTTGTTAAAGTGACAATCTTTTATGTTTCTTTCTTAACTCTAAGAGATTTTGGCACTCCTATATTGTTACTGCTTAAAGACTTAAGGGGAGGCGGTAGGGCATATTCAAATAATGCTAAAACTGACCTTTTTCAATGTACCTTTTCTCAGTATCTAAACAAGGTATTGCTTCAGATCTTTTTTCGCAGAATATTTACACATGCATGTTACACTGTGATAACTGTTACTACATATCTTCGACTGGCAATTAAAAAAAAAAATTATGAACTGAAAACTTTCAATTTTTTACAAAGTTTCATCAAAAATCTTTCAAAACTCAAAAAGTGTTTCTGTTGACGCTGAAACATTATCACGACATACAACTGATATAGTCTCAAATTTCCCCAAACGACTTCAAAGCGATATCGTTAGTAGTTTATTAGAAAAAGTGCATTGAAAAAAGTCAGTTTTAGCATTATTGACATACACCGAAGAACAATTACATTATGACCACCCTGCTAATAACATGTAGGACCACCTTTAGCCCTCAAACCTATTAGCACCCGCCATGGAATTGATTCCACGAGGTGCTGATAGGTAGTCTGAGGTATCTGGTACCAAGCGCTCACCAACTGGTCCTGCAATTCCCTCACATTGCGAGGGGGTAGCGTGGCAGCACGACCAAGTAGGACCACAAATGCTCTGTTGGATTAAGGTCAGTGAATTTGGGGGCCAAGGCATGACTTGAAAGTCACTGGAATGTTCCTCAAACCAATCCATGACGATTCGACCCTTATGACATGGTGCATTATCCTGTTGGTAAACACCATCCCCCACAGGAAAAACTGTCACCATGAATGGGTGAACCTGGTCTGCAACTATGTTAAAGTAGCTTACAGACGTCAGGGATTCTTCTATGAGGATTATGGGTCCTAATGTGCCCCATGAAAACATTGTTTCTGGGCGAGAAACCATGAAAACCTGGGTGAGCCCATTGTTATAGGTGGAGGGTGATCATAATGTAATGGCGGTGTATATTCCTTATTCCCNGTTTAAGTAGCAGAGAATTAATCGATTTTGTAATTTCTCAGGAAAGTTTCGGGAATTCTGTAGTTGGAGTATTTTAACATGAGATAAATAAAAACAAACATTCGACGCCTCTTAAACTCGAAGGAAATTTTGACAAAATCATAGATTTTGTCAAAATCAATAATTTTGTCAATTTTGAAAAAATCATAGAATCATAGAATTCATTTCCCTAGATTTCACAGTAAAAAATTTGGAATGGATACCATTAAATAGGCTTTCCTAGAATTTTGTAGTTAAATTTCAAGATAGACTATTTTCATTACATTCGACAACGATAATTTCTTTTTATTTTCTAGATTTACAATGAAACATCCCGCAGCAACACCACAGCTCCAATGTGCAGAGACTGTTGCCATTTTTCGAAGTCTGAACAACTCTGTTCAGGTCATTGTGGATACGAAAGTGATGGACTAGTTTGTGATGAGTTCTGTGACAAGAACAACGAAACGATGTTCCACACAGATACGAGCCTAACTCTTATTGTCCACTACCATACCAGGTGTGGGACGTGCACAGCGAAGAAGGAAGAAGTTGGATTCTGGATGGTTTTCACTGCTTACAAACTTAATGCAGGTCAGATGGAAGATTCATCAGAGACTCCAAAACATTTTGAGTCTTTTAGTTTCTGCAATATTTATGCTGTGTACGGGTCGTATTCTTGAACAATAACTTATTTCTCTCAAATTGTCATTTTTCTTATGAAATCAAGTTCGAGGGATAATGAGAGATGCCTAGCATTTAAATTGAGTCATTAATTTGGTTTATCGATTAAAAGTCTATTTTTTAAAGTTCATAACAGTCAACTCTTCCGGTTTTCCCGGAAGATTTTATTTTCATATTTAAAGTGCTAGCGAAATTCATGTTATTTCACTAAAATTTTTGAATTATAATAATAATTTTAAATCTGTTTGACCACCACTACATATAAATAATTACAACAAATATATGAAAGCATACAAGTCCCTACGATAGCGAAATTCAACCTGATTAAAATATAAATATATTTTCGAGGAAGATAGTTTTTCGGGAACTGTTTTACTACCACTTGGTTTATCCATTCTCGAAAAGAGTGAATGTTGGCAGGTATGCAGTTCAAGTTACTGAAATTCATTTTTCCGACCACAAATCCTTACTGGCACCAGTTGTTTTGTTTTAAACTGCCGCACGGGAAGCTAGTTTACAATCTAGCGGCTACTACCACTTTAAACCACGAAAATGCTGGTTTAGTTAATTCATTACAATTATTTGGGTCGCAAAACCTCTTAAAATTTTATTTAAAAAAGCAATCTCGTTTTACATTACATTAATCTACATTATCAGTTTTGAATTCTGATACCACTAAAAATTGTACTTGTCTTTTTAAAAAATTGAAAGAAATGAAAGTGCTTGGTCCCTATATAAGACGAAAAAAAATTTATGATTTTATTTCAGATTTATAGCGCGAAATCTTAATCAACAACCTATTACAATTTTTTAATGCGCTATTTATAAATTACATTCTATACAGACTTATTGAGCACCAAGTTAGGTCTACCTGTTTAATTTTTGGTTTATTAGACACATTATAAAAAAGACTTTTTCCACCATTCGAAATCGGTTTGGCATCTGCTTCTAATATTTAACAAAGTGTCGTCAGTTTTCATCCTGCAATATGATAGTCAATTTTCACTTTTGTATTGTTACTTAAATTTGTTAAAATGACAATCCTTTTTGCTTCTTTCGTAACTCTTGGAGATTTTGGCCCTTCTATATTGTTACTGCGTAAAGACTTAAGGGAAGGCTTTAGGGCATATACAAATAATGCTAAAACTGACCTTTTTCAATGTGTCTTTTCTCTGCATCTAAACAAGGTATTGCTTCAGTTCTTTTTTACACATACATTTTTACACTGTGATAACTGTTAATACATATCTTTGACAGACAATTTTTTTAAAAAAACTATGAACTGAAAACCTTCAATTTTTTAAAAAGTTTCATCAAAGGTTAATGAATTCAAATACCTTGGAACAATGATCAATGACCTAAACAGCATAAAAACAGAAGTAGACAACAGAATTAAAATGGCAAGTAAGTGTTTCTTTGGACTAAGAAAGCAATTAAGATCAAGCCTAATCAGTCGAAAAACTAAAATTAAAATTTATAAGACTCTTATTCTACCTTTATTGCTCTATGCAAGTGAAACATGGACACTAAACTCAGACACTCAGCGTACTCTTGGTGTTTTTGAAAGGAAAATCCTTAGAAATATTTTTGGCCCAGTACGGAAAAGAGGCTGTTGGCGAATCAGATACAACTTTGAATTATATCGACTTTATGGACAGCCACAGATAGTGCAGGTCATCCGAAGCAATAGATTAAAATGACTCGGCCACATTTTGAGAGGTCCAGAAAATAATGCAGTTCGAATCGCCACCTTTAAAAATCCTCCGGGATCTCGGCTGGAGGAAGACCTCCAACTAGATGGCTAGATGACACTGCTAAAGATCTATAAGTATTAAAGATATACAACTGGAAAAAAGTCACCATGGACAGGAGGCGTTGGAGGTTACGTGTGATTGAGGCAGCCAAGGCTTGTAAGGGGCTATCGTGCTGAAGAAGAAGAAGAAAAAGTTTCATCAAAAAAGTTTCACAATTCAAAAAGTGTTTCTGTTGACGCTAAAACATGATCACGGCATACAACTGATATAGTCTCAAATATCCCCAAAAAACTTCAAAGCGATATCATTAGTAGTTTATGAGAAAAGGTGCATTGAAAAAAGTCAGTTTTAGCATTATTGACATAAGATACCTAATCTCCTCACCTTAACAAAACTAGATTTGAGAGAGAAAATCTACTTTCTACTGAAGGAATGAGTGCATTTTTACTTTTTTAACTAATTTTTTTAACGTATATTTCTTTAAAGTATTAAAACGGAAATTGCTTATTTAAGATGTTTTTTTTTAACTCTTTTTTATGTTTTAAATTTTAATTTTAAAATAAATATTTTAATACGAATTCTTGGCCATAGATGGCGCCACTGGGAAACAAGAACAATCACCACCTCTGCCTAAAACAGGCATACGTCAACAACAACAACAATATTGCGATAAATTTAGTGTATTTTAATGTAAATATGTTGCAGATTTAGCATTTGTTTGTTTTTGTCGCAGGTCATGACTCCTCTTGTGTTTTACCATCCGAATTCAAGTGTGACAATGGTCGTTGCATTTGGTCCGGACTAACTTGTGACGGCTACAACAACTGTGGCGACAACAGTGACGAGAACAACAGTGGGAACTCTCATTGTGGTAAGGATTGTATGAAAGATTTTATTTGTAGTTGTAACCGTGAATGAAAGAAATCAAAAGAATGTCGACTTTCACCGATGAATATCCACAATCACATTGTCGCTTTGGTGAATATCCGATTAATTTGTTATATCCGATTTGAGTAAAAATATATTTTGGTAATTTTTTAATTATACAAAACAGTCTAATAGTTATTAAAAAAATCTGTTAGATTATCGGAATCATCGGCCTGTAAATAACTGAGACGCACGGAGTCTCTATTATAAACAAAGACAAAGGTTTAGAAAGAAGGTTTTTAAAAAGGTTTTTAATGTTTTTGAGCTTCAGGCTAATTTAAATGAATCGTACAGTTAAGAATAAATACTTTAAAAAAAATTATATAGATATTTGTTTTGTGCATTGGTTTCCTTTAGCTCGGTGCCGCTGATAAGACACGTGTTCCTAATGTATATTTTTTCCCGACGCTCAAACTACCAGTAAAATATATTTGGGTATTTTTTAATTATAAAAAAAGCCTAATAGTTACTAAGAAAATCTGTTAGTATATCGGAATCATCGGCCAGTAAATAATTTATATTCATGGAGTCTCTATTATAAACAAAAGGTTTAGAAAGAAGGTTTTTGAACTTCAGTATAATTCAGATATATTATAACCATCGTTGAGCAGTCGACCCAATTCTGGGTTTACGACTAATAATGTTCAACTCCGTAGCTTTGTAATTTTGAAAATAATGCTGAAGACAAGGGAACCCCTGGATCAAGTACTGGGAGAAATTTTGCCTTCGTGGGGGACCTTTCGATGGAACTCACCCGCATTTGCGTTACACGAAGAGGAAAACCATGAAATTGTCCCAGGGTTATTCCGATGGCAAGGGGACTCTAACCCATGATCCGTCTATCAACGAAAATATTTTTCGTCAGCACTGTTGGTGCGAGCCGGATTTGGAATTCGCATCAACCAGTCATCACTGGGATTTGAACCCGGTTCACCTCACTGGAATGCGAACGCTCTTTCCCCTGAGCCATCACGATTTTTGCTAATTTAGATAGGACTTATTAAAGTTAAGAATAAATACTTAAAAAAAAACTACACACATTTTTGTTTTGTGTATTCGTTTCCTTTAGCTCTTTGGCACTGATAAGACAAGTGTTCCCAATGTATATTTTTTTCTGACCTACTAAGGATAAGTAAAAATATATATTTTGGTATTTTTAATTATTTAAAACAGTATAATAGTTACTAGAAAAATCTCTTAATTATCGAAATCATACTTGTACTGAAATATATGTATAAAATCCAAAAAAAGTATTTTGATATTTCTTTCGATTCATATGGTGACATACTTTAGATAATTGTGGAATTACTAACGGCGAAAGAATATTAGGAGGTTTTATTCAATGGAACTAAATGCTACATGAGCATTTAGTTCCATTGAATAAAATCTCAGATTGCATATACAATTATCGAAATTTCTCGAACAGAGCATTAGAGAATCCGAAAATTCTAGAAATTTAATAATTAACATAAACGGAGGAATGAGAAAGAATTATAATGTATTTTCAACAAAAAACACCTTTAAGCAACTTGCATCAGACGGGATTCGAATTCCCAACTTTTGATTCCGTAATCCACTGCTTTACCACGGAGCAACGGACACTGCAGAAAGTAGTAGCAAATTTTGTTGCAATATTAAAAAGTATATCAATAATTGATTTTATAAATTAAAGAAATTTTAGTGATGAATTACTGTTTTTCATAGATCTAAATCACTGCAAATAAGTGCAAATTTGAAAAACTATTGTTTGGAAGGGAGCTGTGTTTGGAAGATTGTACCTTTTACGAAGAAAGGGACACCAGTGTTTCATACTGTATTTTATAATCGTAAATTATAATGCTAAGTATAAAAATTTTTTTTCGCTTATATTATCGCAAATTAAAAAAAAACAATGAAAATAACATGAAAAACATAGTAAATGAAAATTCTTTGTCAAATTATTAAATACTCACGCTGCACTCAAATATAGCAAATGAGCACTTTATTATATCACGCATTGAATTAATCTCTGATTAATTAAGATGAAAATTTCAATTAACTAAAATTAAGAAATACTAACGACGCATAGTTAACATTTATAATCTCATATTAAAATAGAATTTGACAATGGGGAATTATCCAATGATTGTAAACAAACATACCGATTCAATCAAGGGCAAGGTCATTTAATAACGGGTAAAATATCAAAAGGAAGCTCAAGATCGGAAGTAATATCATCTTTGAAACGGAAGTTTGTTTTTCCGTTTCTGATTATGTGTATGAGAATTGAGGATATCCTGTTTCAAAGTAATTTACTTTATCTCTTACCTTTTAAGTATAAATTTATTTTTCACTCGAGTAATGATATCATTCATAGAAAATGAATTATCTAAATGCAGTTTTGCAAGATCTTATGTAGTGTTCTGGTTATTTCACATCTATAGACAAAATTTAAACTCCCTACTGCGTTATATTTATTCTGTTAGAATTTTCTTTCTGAAATTATGGTAAAATAAACGGCATCAGTTCGTCAATCCAATTAACCGTAAAATTTACGGTAAGGAACATTTTTCACTTTTACTGTTTTTTAACCATACTAGGTAACCGTTTGCAACTAGTATGATTAAAAAACCATGAATACAAACCTATACGGTTTTGAGACCATTTAAAACTATGATGGTTTTAAAACCATAAAAAAGAAATTTATCTTGGCCTTGGAGATTTTTAGCATCTTTATGGTGCTGCCATCTATGCAAGAGTAAGAATATCGTATTCTAATAGTTCAGGGTCACAAATTTGGAATTGGAGAATACTGGAAACTCTTCATAGGCTGAAGAGAATGGAGGAAATATTGTGTTTGACTACGCTTGGACCCAAACCCCAGTTCTTTCGGCCATGATATTGACAGATTATATATATGACTATAACCCATCTGCAACGGAACAAAGTGGCTTCATAGGTGTTTTAAGTTGGTGCCATAAAATTCTGGTTGTTTAACCGTATTAGGTAAAAGCAGTTAATAAACGGTTTCTCTCACAGTTAACAATTTGAATGCAGACTTCTTAACGGTTATTTGACTGTTTTGTTTTTGTATGATCAAATAAGAATTAAATAAACTGTTATTTAACCATTTTTTGAGAAAATTTTAAGACCTTTTTAAAAATCGACTATTTCAGCGAAAATTATGAATTTTTTTTCATTGTCTATATGTAAACTTTAATCCATATGAATAATACTGAACAATATACATTGCTTGCTGAACCTTTTTAAATTTTTGTTCTCCAATCATTAGAATCGAAGTCGTAGTTGTTTCTCCACTCGCTGACAAACGAAAAAAATGTTGGTTTTGAGAAAGTCTTTTTGCGCTAGCATACATTATGAAAAAAAGTTTAATTTAGAAACTTTAAATATATATACAGCTTTTATATAATGATGGCTATTTTTTGCACTAAAAGTTAATTTTTGATCTAAAAGTAACAAGAGTTATTTGTATGAATTCATTATTTTAATCATGGTTTAAGTAAAAAATTTTAGAGTTCTGTTCAAATAATCAATACTAAATAATATTCTTAGTCTTATTTCACTGTAAATTTGAAATTTATATTGAAGATTTTAATTTAAAAACACAGGAATCATGATATTGATCGAAGAAAAAAATTATTTTGATATTTTTGCATTACAATTGACTTTAAACCTGTTAACGAGATAAAATGTCATTTTAATTTTTATGCTCGAATTTGTCTTTATTTTAAAAAAAGTATTTAAATTTTTTTTGTTTATTTTATATTCATAATATTAAAACTCCCGCTCGTAAAAAAGAAAATAAAAATCTTAATTATGGCTTTAAAAAAAGAAGAAATTGTTTCTGACCCATTCGGATACCTTAAACAGATTTAGTTTTGGTCTGAAAGTGTTATATGCAAAAACATCTAGAATATTTTCAAAATAGCTATGATTGCTTTAAAAAATATATCTTTTATAATTTTACAAACAATATTTTTTTTTCTCTAACTAACAGAGAGTTTGAAGATTACTAATCTCTCTTACACTAATTACGAAGATTACTCATTAAGATTACTCTATGTAAATCAATTGCTTGAACAATCCCTTTTTCGAAGAAAAATTATAATTAATTGTTTCGTTTTAGGGAGAATTAGACATTTTCAAAATGCCAGAAAAAAATCCATTAACTTCTTCCTCTAAACTATAGCTCTGATTGCGTGCATACAAACTATATTCTTAAAAATTTTGATCTTAATCTATAGATTTAGATTAAAAGTTTTGACAAGCATAATTTTCCCATATTCTTGAATATATATATATATATATATATATATATATATATAT